>NC_053026.1:36742478-36834237 GCF_003073215.2 Triticum urartu
CATTTTTTAGCGCTCCACCAAGATGTATGTGACATGGAAGAGTAACCCATGATTCTAACTCCTTGTGCATTTGCATTCCAAAGCAAATTTCAAATATGCACATATTTAGGGGGAGCTCTTATTTGTCACATACTTCTCAAAGCGACGATATATTTCATGCTTATTATCATTTGTCGAAGCTTTGATCTATATGTTGTCATCAGTTACCAAAAAGGGGGAGATTGAAAGTGCAACTATCCCTAGGTGGTTTTGGTAATTCATAACAACATATAGCTCATTGAGCTAATGCTATTTCAAGATGATTATTTCAGGAAAGCTCAATGATTGGCATGGCATGGATGTGAAAGTGGAACTCTCAAAATGCTAAGGAAAAAGAATTGGTTCAAGCTCAAAAGTTCAAGACTCTTCATTTTATATTTTAGTGATCAGAGATCACATTGAGTCTTTAGGAAAAGCCAATACTATCAAGGAGGGATGAGGTGTTGCTTAATGAGCCTCTTGCTCTATGTGCTTAATGATATGCTCCAAAATCCTCAGCTACTTTCCCATATCCACAAATGACCTAAACCCTAAGCCAAACTCGGTCATACCGATTCTTTCAATCCGGCACCACCGAGTTTCACTTGTCATTTGCCACTGCCAAACCCTAGCAATTCGGTCCTACCGATAAGGATCTCGGTCTCACCGACATGGGCTTGCAAACTCTCTGTTTCCCTTTCGTAACTTTTCGGTCTCACCAAAAGAGCGAATCGGTCCCACCGAGAATGCAAGGTAAACTCTATGTTTCCTTCTTGTAACGTTTCGGTCTCACCGAAAGAGCAAGTCGGTCCCACCGAGTTTGCCTGACCAACTCTCTGGTTAGGTTATTGCCAAACTCGGTCACACCGAGTTTGTGCAATCGGTCTCACCGAGATTATGTTATGCCCAAACCCTAACTGAATCGGTCCTACCAAGTTGCATGTCAGTCCCACCGAAATTCCTAACGGTCACTAGGTTTACTATTTCAGTCCAACTGAGTTTTCTGATTCGGTCCCACCGAGATTGATAAATTGTGTGTAACGGTTGGATTTTGTGTGGAGGCTATAAATACCCCTCCACCTCCTCTTCACTCGTGGAGAGAGCCATCAGAACACATACACCATTCCAACTCATATGTTCTGAGAGAGAACCACCTACTCATGTGTTGAGACCAAGATGTTCCATTCAAACCATATGAATCTTGATCTCTAGCCTTCCCCAAGTTGCTTTCCACTCAAATCTTCTTTCCACCAGATCCAAATCATATGAGAGAGAGTTGAGTGTTGGGGAGACTATCATTTGAAGCACAAGAGCAAGGAGTTCATCATCAACACACCATTTGTTACTTCTTGGAGAGTGATGTCTCCTAGATTGGCTAGGTGTCACTTGGGAGCCTCCGACAAGATTGTGGAGTTGAACCAAGGAGTTTGTAAGGGCAAGGAGATCGCCTACTTCGTGAAGATCTACCGCTAGTGAGGCAAGTCCTTCGTGGGCAATGGCCATGGTGGGATAGACAAGGTTGCTTCTTCGTGGACCCTTCGTGGGTGGAGCCCTCCGTGGACTCGCGCAACCGTTACCCTTCGTGGGTTGAAGTCTCCATCAACGTGGATGTAGGATAGCAACACCTATCCGAACCATGGGAAAAACATCCGTGTCTCCAATAGCGTTTGAATTCTCCAAACCCTTCCCTTTATATTCTTGCAAGTTGCATGCTTTACTTTCCGCTACCAATACACTCTTTGCATGCTTGCTTGAATTGTGTAATGATTGCTTGACTTGTCTTAAGATAGCTAAAAACTGCCAAGAACTAAAATTGGGAAAAGGTTAAGTTTTTATTTGGTCAAGTAGTCTAATCACCCCCCTCCCCTCTAGACATACTTTCGATCCTACACCATGGCCAGGATAGCTGTCGTCGTCCACTTCTTCTTCATTGTCTTCCATCATAACCCCTCTTTCTCCGTGCTTGGTCCAAACATTATAGTGGGGCACGAAACCGGACTTAGGTGGACGTGAATGGTTCTTGACGTAGAGTAAGTGTGACCATTCTTACAGCGAGCACATGTACAAGGCATAGAACCATCCGCCCGCTTGTTTGCCTCAGCCGCAAGTAGAAAAGTATGCACGCCCTCAATGAACTGGGTAGAGCATCGGTCATCGTACATCCATTGCCGGCTCATCTTCATTACACAACACCGAATAGACCAAATTAATACAAGTTCATACATAAAGTTCATACAACACTTAAATGCAACAAACAAATAACTCTCTAGCTAAAGCATTTAAATGCAACAACAAATACGATCAAGATCGCAACTAAGGTAACAATGGATCCAACAGCATAATGATACCAAGCCTCACTATCGATAGCATATTTTCTAATCTTTCTAATCTTCAAGCGCATTTTCTCCATCTTGATCTTGTGATAATCGACGACATCGGCAACATGCAACTCCAATTCCATCTTCTCCCCCTCAATTCTTTTCAATTTTTCTTTCAAGTACTCGTTTTCTCTTTCAACTAAATTTAACCTCTCGATCGACAATAGGGTCGGTTGGAATTTCCGGTTCACATACCTCCTAGAAAAAATTTCTATGTCAACTTGATGGGCATAATTTGTCATAAACACGAAATGCAACTAGTTTTAAAAGAGAATATATATACCACATCCGAATCATAACAAGGACGAGGGCCGACGGGGACGGATATCAAAACCATGGCACTATATGTATAACAAACAACGTACGGGTAAGATAATTATACGAGTAACTATATATCCAAATCACACAAACATCAATTTTTATATAAAATTTCATGAACAAGAGGCTCACCACAAGGTGGTGCCGGCGACGGGACGGTGCGGGCGATCGACGGTGGTTACGACGGAGATTTAGAAGGCACTAAGTAAACCACACCTACATATGCAAACTAAGTGTTATTTTACCTCAAGTGCCAGAACCGGTACTAAAGGGGCTGGAGGGGCCCCATTCTGACAACATCCTGCCACCACTCTCATTAGTACCGGTTCGTGGCACGAACCGGTGCTAAAGGTTCGCCACGAACCGGTACTAATGAAAGCGGCCCGGCTAGCCGTTGGAACCGGCACTAATGTATACATTAGTGCCGGCTCAAATACAAACCGGCACTAATGTGCTTCACGTTTGACCCTTTTTCTACTAGTGTATATATATGAATAAAGCTCTCTCATTTACCCGCAAAAAAGATTAAGCCATATTAACCGAAAAGGAGGGAGTATGGACTAGCACTACTTTTTGGTGTGTCTCGTCAACTCGCAGAATGAGGAGAAGCTTGCAGGACAAGGTGAAGCTCGCTTACGCCTTTTGACTAATGCAACCTACCCTCGGTGGACATGCATCAGTCCATTCGGTGTCAGATTGTCAGAGGCATACATTGTCGTACCCAACATGCGGAGTACCATCATTGTTCGACTTCACGAAGAGGAGAAGAGCCAAGCGCAGTAGTACGCGTACTTGGTTTTGCACCTTCATACTACTCCTCCCTCCATCACAGTTTACAGGGCGCGCTTCATTATGATGCATTTCTCTCAATGCATTTCCACCACCAGAGAGACTTTAGACGCATTTGGTTTAATGCTCAATTAATTAGGGCGTGGTAACCGCAATCAAGTCCACAATTTTCTCTCCATGTACTATACTACTACGGAGTGGAGTAAGGCCAGTCATAGTGGGAGTAACATAAGTAGTAACATAGATGCCACATAAGCAAAAATGATGATGTGTCAAGTAGTTAATGAGGAGAGAGACAAATAGAGTAACATAATATGTTACCATCACCTAGCGGTTTTCAATGCTAAATGAGTCTATGAAGTAATAAATGAAGTGATGCATGACACTACATATATGTTACTATCCACTATAGAGGTAGTAACATAGACTAGTAACATATGCATGTTACTAGTCTAAGTTACTCCCCACTATGACCAGCCTAAGTCTAGTCATAGTGGGAGTAACTTAGCAAGTAACATAGCGCACTCCAAGAAATTTTTGCTTATGTGGCATGTAGTTAATGAGAAGTGGTAACATAATATGTTACTGTAACATAGTGCTTTCCAAGGCAAGATGAGTCTACAAGCTAATTAATGAAGTCCTCTATGACACTACTACTATGTTACTTTGCACTATGAAGGTAGTAACTTAGACTAGTGTCATATGCATGACACTAGTATAAGTTACTCCCCACTATGACCAGCCTAAGGCTGGTCATAGTGGGAGTAACATAAGTAGTAACATAGATGCCACATAAGCAAAAATGATGATGTGTCAAGTAGTTAATGAGGAGAGAGACAAATAGAGTAACATAATATGTTACCATCACCTAGCAGTTTTCAATGCTAAATGAGTCTATGAAGTAATAAATGAAGTGATGCATGACACTACATATATGTTACTATCCACTATAGAGGTAGTAACATAGACTAGTAACATATGCATGTTACTAGTCTAAGTTACTCCCCACTATGACCAGCCTAAGGCTGGTCACAATGGGCAGGAACTTCGGAGTAACATCACACACTCCAATACAAGTTTGCTTATGTGGCACATATTTAATGAAGAGAGAGGTGCTTGTGGTAACTAGCTAAGTTACCGGAGCATCACATACTCCAAGAAACAATGAGTCTATATCCTAATAAATACATCGCTGCATGACACTACATACATGTTCCTACTCACTATGGAGGTAGTAACATAGTCTAGGAAACTGTGTAGGTTACTAGCTTATGTTCCTGCCCATTGTGACCAGCCTAAGTGCATGCATGTGTGTACCCGGGGTGGAAGCACTGCATGCATGTGTGTACGCATTATTCCCTCTAGTAATAGACGCCATGCTATAACTACCAATGCTATTTTTCAGGCCGATCGCTAGTCGCCTTGGTCCCACAGATTTTTTTTTCTGAAGCGCGTTGTATAAACAGTGACGGATGGAGTAGTATGAGCGGATTCAAAGAAGAGCGTATTGATGGTTGCTTCTTCAGAGCAACTTATAGTGGGAAAGGTGGGGCTTATGATTTGACTGCTCATTACTCACTATTAATGCAGTGCAACGACCGGGCTGAGTCTCCCATGTGGTTGTGCACTACCCCCTCGGTTCTTAAATATACTCCGAAGTATTTGTCTTTCTAGATATTTCAATGAGTGACTACTCAAATATTTGTCTTTTTAGAGATTTCAAATGGACTGGCACATACGGATGTATATAGACATATTTTAGAGTGTAGATTCACTCATTTTGCTCCGTATGTAGTCAATTGTTGAAATCTCTAGAAAGACCGATAGAATATTTAGGAACGGAGGGAGTACACATACGAAGAAAAATGAGTGAATCTACACTCTAAAATATGCCCGTTTGAAATTTGTAAAAAGACAAATATTTAGGAACGAAGGAGTATAATTTTGTGCATGGCACATGGACACGGGTGATGAAGAGGCTTCTGGCAATGCTATCAAGCTTCCATCATTTGTTTACATAATTGACGTACTATACAAATAATTTTCCAGCGACATGAAATTGTACAATGGTGTGAGCTTTCAGCTTTTGTTTCGCGTGTCTTGCCATCGATGCTCTTTCGGAAACAATAAAAAACTAACTTCCTTGCTAATACATGTCAATTATTAGCATATCAGAGCTAATAATTACATCACAACTGAAGACAAAGTTCTGAGAAGGTGTTAAATTAAAATTGATCCATGCTTTCATTGGCAGCAATGTCCCCCTAGCTCTGTCTAAATCAACAAGGCATGTTGGGAAAAAAGTAGTTGTCTGGAGCATGCAACATTCTGATCATTTTGTGCAGTTCCACTAAAATAGAGCTGAGCGTCCCTGTTCCAAAGATATCAAGTGTGATTACAATAATAGAGGACTGCTAATGAAACAATAAACACACAAATAGAAGCCGATCACCTTTGCAGTCTCTCTTAAGACTAACTAGTTGGAGAAGATTAGGCTCGGAGTTGGATGAGGAGGATAGAGCAAAACCAATCTCCCTTTGTGCAGTCGCACTGAAATGTAGAGACGTTGCCCGTGTGACATTTTAGTACAACTGTAAAAAACACTCTTAAGAAAAAAGTGATTTGTGCAGTTCACCAAAAGGTCGCAATAGCAACGAGGTGAAATGGATAGCCCTATTTGCAAAAAAGAGGTAGAAAGGAAACAATTACTGGCCAATAACAGTTGATGACACATGCGATGACAAAAAAGAAGCATATTCCTTGTCCTAAGGGAAGATAACAAAACGGTTGTGTTTGTCTAAAACGGTGTGAGGACGAGAATGCAATATGGAAAGTATGCTGGACGAGCTACGTTTTGGGCAAAGAACTATGGAAGATCCACATGCAGCGACGTGGGAAGACGGGCAGTGGAGCAAGGCCGGAGGGGATACCTGGAGGTCGTCTGGATGTAACTAGGTGAGCAGTGGTGGGCGGAATCTGCGAGCAGGTGACGTAGGCCCTGCCGCGCCGGAGCTTGGTCAAAGAGAACGGCGTGTACCGCAGATCGGGACGTGCTGCCTCGGCGTCGTCGAACAGTGAAACGATGCACTTCCTCCCTTTCCCCCGGTGGATGGGATGCGGCAGGATCAGTGACCAACGGTGAGAGGGAGAGAGAGAGGCCACCGCACTCCCTTTCCCCCGCGAACGGGATGCGGCCGGATCAGTGACCAACGGTGAGAGAGAGAGAGAGGCCACCGCACTCCCTTTCCCCTAGCGGACGGGATGCGGTCGGATCAGTGACCAACGGTGAGAGAGAGATAGGCCACCGCAGCCTTGTGTGACATACTCTGAAGAGCGACAAACTAGGAAGGCAGGCTCCATTGTATATAGTGAGCGGACTACCTTTATCTCCATAAAAATCATTTTATATTCTGTGTACGTGCCATTGAGCGCTATAACTTTATTTAAAAATAACGCGGCAACGCGTCAAGTCAAACTTTGTTTCGTGCACGCGTGGTACACGACCTCCCTAGGTAAACAACCGCTACAGGCGTTCAAATTAGCACGTGGGCTGCCATTTCGTAAAGAAATGAGCTCCACCGTGTACCCGTGCGGGTGTGGCTGGGCACGAAGCGTGAGTACGTGCATGGTGCACCTATTCTCTTCTTGTATACGTACACCACCTACGTGGGGTTGTGTGAGAGAGATACAAACCTAGAGAGATATAGTGTGTGGGTTCTTAAGATTTTTTTTTGTGGGGGGGGGTCAATCAGAAAATGTAACATATGCAATGTGTGTGAAATAGAGTCCTGGATATAACATATATATAGAGGGGCCGATCCACGAGAAGATAGTGGAGGTATCATCGGCTTGAGGTGTCCATAGAATCGAAGAGAGGAATGATGTGTGTGTGTGCGTGCGCGATCGATAAAGAGTGCCATCGAATTTGTGTGTGCCCACGTCAAAGATATAGAGTGGCTGGCCTACTCGAACGTGAGATGGGACATGTGCAGTTTGTCTCTGTGGCATGGATACCTACCTGCAGCGCTCGACTATCGGTGTGTGGTGGGGGAAGAGGGAGGCCCAATTAACTATAGAGGTACAATGGCTGGTATATGTGTGGAGGAGGAGAGAGGCCTACCTCATGTATTAAGGAGATCGATCTGCCTCATGTATTAAGGGAGATCGATCAGCATCCATGCTTATGTGCAGGAGAGGAATAAGGTTGGGAGAGAGACAGAGCTAGAGTGTTGGAGGGGGTGGTAGTGGAGTTGCTTCTAACAAATGGTGGGATAGGCTTGCTAGACAAATGGAGGGCACATCCGCAATATCAATAAGAGAGGAGATGGCTGCTTGTTGTCTGTGCACGTGCGTGTGAGAGACGGGTCAGGAGGCATGCACGAATGATGAGGGGGGACGATGTGGCTTTGGTAAGCAGACGTAACTACATAGGAAGATCAATCGCCCTTTGTAAGAGAAAGGAGAGACATAACTTGTGAGGTACGTCGATCGATGGGGGGTAGTTAAAGTCGATCTAGGTATATGTTGGGAGATCAATCGGTATACATGCATGTGTGTGTTAGAAGCAAATGACGCACGAGGAGAAGGATAGAGAGAGAGGGATGCATGTAGGAGTTGGTACGAGAGGCATACTATATCAAGGGGGGAGGAGTGTGCGAGTACAAGAACGATGAAAAGAGTGGTGGGAGTGAGGCATGGACGGTGACAAGAGAAGAGGGGAAGCTTGTGTTTGTGCTAGGCACACCTAGCTAGAGAGGCATATCGATCGATGTGTGCCGTAAAGAAGGAGCCGGGGGGCCTACACACACCGTGGGTGAACGACCTAAAGTGAAAAGATGAATTTGCACGATGGAGCTAGAGAATGCTGAGGGAGGGTGAGAGGGATGCGGGCGTGTGCATGCACAAGAGAAAGTTAGCACTAGCTACAAAGATAAGAGGGTTGTGTGGGTGTAAAAGACGAATAGAGATCATATATACTTCATTATAAAAAGCGAATTCGGATATTTGAAGAATTTATCATAGTGTTTCAAACCGACGCATGTGTGAATATATATAATGGTGATACACATGGTGTGGTTATGAACATGGTATACTACATTTAATATATTTTATATCTACTCTTATAAAAAACGGAGTTGTTGAAGATGGTGTGCCTGCCATCCTGCATTATAGGCCGTCTGATTTATATCTGGCGGATAGCAAGGAAACTATGATGGTTGAAGTTGGCAACAATCATGATTGTAGATTCTTATTGAAATAGAGAAACGAATTCAAATTTAGTTCGAATTGCAGCAGTAGTATAGACATTTGGAATGCACTAAAATGTTGGTATGAGTAGGTTACATGCATTATACAGCAAGCAAAAAAATTTAATCAGACATAACATGGATTCATACTCCCTCCTTCCATCTATTCATACTAGCTTTGAATAGCATTTGTATAGTAAAACGAGGCAAGACTCTCTCTTTGTGTGGTGTGAATAGTTTTATTTTTTTCGTTTTCTTTTTGGTTGAGGGAAGTGCGAATTGCTTTGGTACGTACAAGTACAATATTACTACACATTAGGCTTGTCCCTAAAATTCAACCCGCGTCTTGTTATATCCCGAAAATTCAGATATCGTGCTCCCAAAACTGGCGCCTTCACAACCCGTGCCTTACTATCCCGAAATTACAACACGCGCGAAAACTCCCTCCAGCTGCCAAATCCCTACACGCGAAATCCCCCTTCTAAACCTGAGCCGAAAGGGCCGCTAGTTCAAATCGGTGGGGGGTACTTTTGTAACACACCCTACATTTTGGACAAGCGCGTTCCTAAGTCATGCTTCACCCCCTCCCAACGCCCCCTTTTCGCCATTCGAAATCCCAGGCCGCCATAACCTCTCCGCTCCAGCCGCGAAACCCCACCCTCCTCCGTCCGCCATGTCACCACTGCCCAGCCGGAGCCTCTTCCCCAACGACGTCGTCCACCGCAATAGCTCGACGTCCCTCGTCCACCTCCCCAGATGAGGATCCATCGTCCATCTCGCCGTCCCGCCGGTTCAGCCGCCTGTCCTCCACCTCCAAAGAGCTACTCCGACGATTGCCTCGTCTATCGCGGCTGCTCCATCCCCACAGCGCCGCCTTAACCTGCTCCATCGAAACCGCAGCATCCTCACCGACTCCTCGGACGAAGCCGAGGCCTACTCGGCGCCACCAAAGAGGTTGTACACTCATCGCATCGCACCTTCTCCTTAACTCGACCTCCCCGGGCCGACGGTGCTCCATCCCGCACCCCCATGGAGCTGCTACCTTGAAGTCAGCGCCGCAGGCGACATCTCCACGGCGGCTCTCCCCCAGTGCGAGGCCCCTTCGGCGGCGGTGTCCATACCAGCTGGATCTGCTACTGCTGCTCCGGCTCTCGCTCGCCCAGCTGCTGTTGCTGCTCTCCCTCTCGCTCGTGCTGCTGCTCTGCTCCGATTATGCCACACTTCAGTCGACTGAATCAACTTTTGGGTCAGTTGATTTTCAAGGGTTGGGGGGCTCGCCGGAGTTAAGGAAGAACCACCCGCAGCGGGGACGGGGGCTTGCCGGAGAGGTACCCCACTATCTATCTTGGGGTTCGGGGGGGGGGGGGGGGCCTAGAGGGCTGGACGGGGCGGCGGTGGCGAGTTGTTTCAGGGCGGCGAGGCGGCACTGGGGCCCGCGGTTCGGCCGGTGGTGGCTGGCGGCTCAGGGGGGTGCAGGTTGAAGATGAACTGCAGGCCCTCCCTAAACTACATGGCAAGTGCCTCTCTGCTACCATTGCGTTCAGTTTTGACATTAGCATTCAGATTCCACAGTAAATTTCAGTTTCGACAGTTAAGTTCAGAGTCAACAGTTTTTACCTCATCTGTTGTAGTCAGGTGGTTTTTGGTGATGTTAATTTTACATCCATTTTACATCATCTATTGGAGATGCTATTAGAATCCCACTTGAGATTGACGATGTCTGTCTTGTGTTGCTTCAGCCTTGTCGTCTTACGGCTCACCAGAGCTGCTCCAACGATAGAACGATCCATCACAACAGAGCAGTGCCCTGGACGCCGTCTATAGATTCCTCAGATCTTCCTCCACACCTCCGACAGCCACCTCTGCCTCAACTGCTTCAGCGACCAACCCAATGATGCTGAGGTCGACACGGCTACGGCAAAGAGGTTGTACACTTGTTGCATCACTTATTACTATACATTCACGTCGATCCATTAGGGTTATTTTGGTTCAACGGAAAAACATCGATCCACTGGTTGTTACCATCACTCTAAATTTCTGCATGCTCTCCTTACATAATCTCGCCATATTTTTTTCGTATGCATGTCAGATATTGTACACAGTCATGCTGAACATGTAGAGCAAAAGAGAAGAGTTTTGCGCGGCAATAAAATGTCATGCAGACATCGCTCCATGGTGGTTTCAATGGCAAACCCTCCCCACCCCTCTCCAGATTGTAATCCAGAGGAAGATATCTGTTTTGAGGCGGATTCAGACGCCGCTGACCACTCCTATTTACCCCCCAAGGTGTTTGCTCTACCTTGGCATGATGATGTTAGTCATATCATGCATATGTTGCCTTGTAGTGCCTACTTTTGACATCATATATGTCATCTGCTTAGTTTAGGCATGTTCTGTAATGCCACCTGTTTAGTTTCTATATCATATATGGGAATTATGCAGTCTCATGTCTTTTAGCCAGCCATAATATATGTGAAATGTGCAATGTCATCCTGTTTAACCAGGCATCATATATTTGAATGATATCTTGCCCATCCTTTTCTTCATTACATTTCCATTTGTCGACAATGTTTGTACATTAAACTACTCTTCCTGTGAATCAGCCATTTGGGTGGGAGATGGAAAAATCTAGAGTAAAAACAAGGCCTTCAGAGCAGACAGTGCTACCTGTCGAAGCAGATCTCTTGTTGGGTCCCGATAGCTCCTCAGAGATAGATTCAGAGACAGATGACCAGTCCTATTCCCCCATTGAGGTGTATGCTCTGACTTGGCACGGTTATACTGCTCATATCATGCATACGGTGTCTTGCATTGCATAGTTTAGACATCATATACACAATATTCAACACCATGTTCTTAGTTCAGACATCATATCGAATGCCCTCTGTTTAGCATATAAATCACATATGTGAATTAAATGATTTGATCCTGATTACTTAGATAACATGTAGGTGAATTATGTCATGCGATCATGTTTAGTTATTCATCATATCTTTGAATTATGTTATGCTATGCTATCCAGTTTAGATAGACATCATATATGTGAAATTATATCATGCTATCCGTTTTAGTTAAATAATATAATGTCAACTATTTCATGCCCTCTTTTTTCCACACTATCTATTGCATCTGTCTCTCATACAATGTATGTACATTCAACTATGTTTCTTGTTTATCAGCCATTTGAATTGGAGCGGGTGATGCCAGTATCTAGCGGACTAAAAACACGGTCTTCAAATAAAACAGTGCTACCTCTTGGTGGAGATAGCACCCCGGTTGTACATGCACAAGAACCAGCCCTACCACACATAACCCAAAGTCTCGCAGATTGTACCCCTACTGCGATGGATAGAGAACCAGCTTCACCCAATCTAACCCCAGCCCCACCGATAGTAACCTAGTTCCTGTTGACACAGCACCATCTCCACCATAGAGCTCCCAAACAAGAGCAGTTAGTAAGGCAGCTCCAGTGCCCAAAGGGCCGGTACTATCACGGCGAACCCCAACTCCAGTAGTTAGTACGCATATTCCTGTGGAGCAAGCACAGCCAGCTAGTCGTAGTTTAGCATCTATCGCATTTGATGTTGTTAAATCCTATGTGCGTATCTTCCCATCTTGGAAATATTATACTGAAGATGAAGGAAAATGCCAGTTGCATGTGTTTGTCCAGGAGTTATGTGTAAGTAATGTTATTCATGGCAATTACTTTGCTTCGTCCCATACATCCTACCTCCATGATGGTTATAATACAACAAATTTTCCCATTTTTCTCTATAGAGAAGGGCCAATTTGGAAACTCAGGATGAGGTAACCTATGCTAATACCTCTACTATCTTCAAGAATGCTTGGTGGCAGTATCGGAATTACCTGAAGAAAACGTACTTCACCGGCAAAGAAACTCATCAAATTCCCTTATGTTCTCCTGAGACACATTTATTGGACGATGACTGGGAACGCCTTGTTCTGTACTGGTCCCGAACCAAGAATGTGGTAAGGTCTATGAGCTCATTTTCTATTTTTAAGTATTATATTATTGCGTCTTACTGTACTCTGTTCATGTAGAACAAGTGCCTAAACCTGAAGAACAACTGTTCTAATTTAAGATTCCATTGCTACCATAGGACATAGATATATGTTTGTTTGATGCTTTTATTATGTACTAGTACTTGGCAATAGAATACTTGGTAGTTTAATCCTGTCCACCTTACTAATGAACTGGTTCACCGAAATGAGTTTCATATACTAGTACATGCTGAACTTGTTATGTGTTTGCTTGTTTCTTATTTTAGAATGTTGACAGAATATTGGGGAAGAGTGCCTTATTAAGCAACGGTAAAGGAAGTAATGCAGATAAGGTTCAGGATAGTGACACATCCTGTCTTGGTTTAGTGTTGGAGTTACTGGCCACTACTGCTTGCACAAGCTATTCAAACTCACTGTCTGAATCAGTTCGGATTCTTGAGTCTCAAGTACAAGCTGAAAGGCATCGATCAGCTGTGCTGCGACAAGAAGCGGAAGGACTGCGGAAGTCCCTTGAGCATTTAGATGCATACTTTCTGGTGCAATAGCAAGCGTTTGAGGATTTTAGCGCCAAACAGGACAACGCTAATCAGCTTGCTAAGCTTATTGCAGCATGGTGGATACCCAGGATAACGTTTCTTGAGCTCTTCTGAAGTTGTTTTAGTTATGCTCTTGTTTTGCTGCCGCGTTTATTTGCACTGGTGGCCAATTTTGACGGCCAGTGTATATGATATGCTGTTGTGTTCCCTATATTTGCACTGGTGGCGAACTTTGATGCCCAGTGGATGTAATATGTGTAATAGCCGTGATAGCCTAGCGTTAGTTGCTTGCTTATTTATTTCCTTGTTGTCTTGTTTATTTGTTTGCTTGTAGTCATTTCAGTTCTTTTTCCGTGGTTAGCTAGTGGCTGCAATAACCTATTTTTTAAAACTAGGCCACAATAACCATGGGCTAATATTTACTGTAGTGACACTGGGCCTCCTACGGCCGTAGAAACAGTGGGCCTTCTACGGGCCGTAGAAACAGTAGGCCTTCTACGGGCCGTAGAAACAATGGGCCTTCTACGGGCCGTATCATCAATGGGCCTTATACGGGTCGTATGATCGATTGGCCAAACATGGGCCAATAACAGGCCGCATTATGGCCGTAAACGGGCTAGAGTTGGAATCGTCCGTTCATGGGCCGACCGTAATGGGCCATCGTTAATAGGCCGTATTTGATGACGCTATGAAAACGGCCCAACATATTAACGGACCACAAACGGGCCAACTGTAACCACGGGCTGAATTTGGCCCACAAGCAGAAAATGACAGTAACGGGCCATAAGTAAACAAATGCTGGAAATGAGCCCAAGAATAAATGGGCTCTGAGAAGGCCGAAAGATAACATGGGCTGGAAACGGCCCAACGGAATAACGGGCCATTAATGGGTATAAAGTGATACACTGTTCATTACGGGCCAGTTTCACCACGGGCCATTAATGGGTGTAAAGTGATACACTGTTCATTACGGGCTAGTTTCACCACGGGCCGTTAATAGGCCAAGAGTTACATAGGGCCTCATATGGGCCGAAAGACGTCATGGGCCATACATGGGACAGAAGTGAAAACGGTTGGAATCATATTGGATGGCCCAGATGACGCTACTGGGCCTAATTCGGATATGGCGTAACGGGACATGGGTTAGGGGGCTGTAAAAGGGCTATATGCGAACAGGCCGTTAACAGGCTTTCCATGGGCCGGCCCGCCACCTTTTGACCAAGTCAAACGGGCCGGCCTTTTCACAGGAATGGGCCTCTGTTGGGCCATGCCACGTGTCGATGTATCATAGGCGCCTATCTGACCCATTGACGAGCTGACGCGTGTTTCGTCCGGCCAATAAGAATTTTACATGTGGAAATTTCCCATTGGTCGGGGCTGTTAACGGGTTATCGGATCCAAAACCCGACCCGATAGCTTAACGGCGTTCCGTTACGGTGGATTCCACGTGTCGGTCACCCTTGACGAAAGCACTTCTGTGACGCGTGATTTATCATCATGGAAGTGGACACTTCCGTGATGATAATTTTGGTAATGTCATGGAACACTTCTACGACAGCATAGGTATGACTATCTTGATTCTGTCATAAATTTGTCATGGATGTACATGCATGACAAAAAACGTGACCTACTGTGACAAACATGTATCATCACAGAAGTGTATTTTTTTTGTAGTGAGTGATTTGCTTTATTATACTAACGGATCTTACCGAGTTTTCTGTTGAAGTTTTGTGTGGATGAAGTGTTCGATGATCGAGAAGGTCTCAATGTGAGGAGAAGAAAGAGAGGCAAGAGCTCAAGCTTGGGGATGCCCGAGGCACCCCAAGTAAATATTCAAGGAGACTCGAGCGTCTAAGCTTGGGGATGCCCCGGAAGGCATCCCCTCTTTCTACAACAAGTATCAGTATGTTTTCGGATTCGTTTCGTTCATGCTATATGTGCAATCTTGGAGCGTCTTTTTCATTTAGTTTTCATTTTTCTTTTATGCACCATGATGGTATGAGATGGTCCTTGGTTGATATATAGAATGCTCTTTGCACTTCACTTATATATTTTGAGTATGGCTTTGCTTTGTGTGCTTCACTTATATCATTTGAAGTTTGGATTGCCTGTTTCTCTTCACTTAGACAACCACCATTTGTAGAATGCTCTTTTGCTTCACTTATACTTGTTAGAGCGCAGGCATATCTTTTGTAGAAAGAATTAAACTCTCTTGCTTCACTTATATCTGTTTAGAGAGATGACAGGAACTGGTCATTCACATGGTTAGTCATAAAATCCTACGTAAAACTTGTAGATCACTGAATATGATATGTTTGATTCCTTGCAATAGTTTAGCGATATAAAGATGGTGATATTAGAGTCATTCTAGTGGGTGGTTGTGGATTGTAGAAATACTTGTGTTGAGGTTTGTGATTCCTGTAGCATGCACGTATGGTGAACCGTTATGTAACGAAGTTGGAGCATGAGGTATTTATTGATTGTCTTCCTTATGAGTGGCGGTCGGGGACGAGCGATGGTCTTTTCTTACCAATCTATCCCCCTAGGAGCATGCGCGTAGTACTTTGTTTCGATGACTAATAGATTTTTGCAATAAGTATATGAGTTCTTTATGACTAATGTGAGTCCACGGATTATACGCACTCTCACCCTTTCATCATTGCTAGCCTCTTCGGTACCGTGCATTGCCCTTTCTCACCTCGAGAGTTGGCGCAAACTTCGCTGGTGCATCCAAACCCTGTGATACGATATGCTCTGTCACACGTAAGCCTCATTATATCTTCCTCAAAACAGCCACCATACCTACCTATCATGGCATTTCCATAGCCATTCCGAGATATATTGCCATGCAACTTCCATCATCATCATATACATGACTTGAGCATCATTGTCATATTGCTTTGCATGATCGTAAGATAGCTAGCATGATATTTTCATGGCTTGTCCATTTTTTGATGTCATTGCTACACTAGATCATTGCACATCCCGGTACACCGCCGGAGGCATTCATATAGAGTCATATCTTTGTTCTAGTATCGAGTTGTAATATTGAGTTGTAAGTAAATAAAAGTGTGATGATCATCATTATTAGAGCATTGCCCCAGTGAGGAAAGGATGATGGAGACTATGATTCCCCCACAAGTCGGGATGAGACTCCGGACGAAGAAAATAAATAAAAATATATATATATAAAGAGAAAGGCCAAAAAAAGGAAAAAAACAAAACAAAAAATGAGAGAAAAAGAGAGAAGGGGCAATGTTACTATCCTTTTATCACACTTGTGCTTCAGAATAGCACCATGTTCTTCATATAGAGAGTATCTTGAGTTATCACTTTCATATACTAGTGGGAATTTTCATTATAGAACTTGGCTTGTATATTCCGATGATGGGCTTCCTCAAATGCCCGAGGTCATCATGAGCAAGCAAGTTGGATGCACACCCACTTAGTTTCCAGTTTGAGCTTGCATACACTTATAGCTCTAGTGCATCCGTTGCATGGCAATCCCTACTCCTCACATTGACATCAATTGATGGGCATCTCCATAGCCCGTTGATTAGCCGCGTCGATGTGAGACTTTCTCCTTTTTTTGTCTTCTCCACATAACCCCCATCATCCTATTCTATTCCACCCATAGTGTTATATCCATGGCTTGCGCTCATATATTGTGTGAGGGTTGAAAATGCTGAAGCACGTTAAAAAGGCATGAACCAATTGCTCGGCTTGTCATCGGGGTTGTGCATGATGTGAATATTTTGTGTCGTGAAGATGGAGCATAGCCAGACTATATGATTTTGTAGGGATAACTTTCTTTAGCCTTGTTATTTTGAAAAGACATGATTGCTTTATTAGTAGGCTTGAAGTATTATTGTTTTTGTGTCAAATGATAGACTATTGATTTGAATCACTCGTGTCTTAATATTCATGCCATGATTAGATACATGATCAAGATTACGCTAGGTAGCATTCCACATCAAAAATTATCTTTTTTATCATTTACCTACTCGAGGGCGAGCAGGAATTAAGCTTGGGGATGCTGATACGTCTCCGTCGTATCTATAATTTTTGATTGTTCCATGCCAATATTATTCAACTTTCATATACTTTTGGCAACTTTTTATATTATTTTCGGGACTAACATATTGATCGAGTGCCCAGTGCCAGTTCCTGTTTGTTGCATGTTTTATGTTTCGCAGAAACCCAATATCAAACGGAGTCCAAACGGGATAAAAACGGACGAAGAATTATTTTGGAATATTTATGATTTTTGGGAAGTAAAATCAACGCGAGACGGTGCCCGAGGGGGCCACAAGGCAGGGGGCGCGCCCTGGACCCTCGTGGCCACCCTGTAAGGCGGTTGGAGCCCTTCTTTTGCCACCAGAAAGCCAATTTCCGGATAGTGATCGTGTCCAAAATTCACCCAATCGGAGTTACGGATCTCCAGGAATAGAATGCAGAATCAGAGAGAGACAGAGAGACAGATCCAATCTCGGAGGGGCTCTCGCCCCTCCCATGCCATGGAGGCCATGGACTAGAGGGGAAACCCTTCTCCCATCTAGGGAGAAGGTCAAGGAAGAAGAAGGAGGAGGGGGGCTCTCTCCCCCTCTCTCCTGGTGGCGCCGGAACACCGTCGGGGCCATCATCATCACTGTCATCTTCACCAACAACTTCACCGCCATCATCACCAACTCTTCCCCCCTCTATGCAGCGGTGTAACCTCTCTCTTACCCGATGTAATCTCTACTTAAACATGGTGCTCAACGCTATATATTATTACCCAACAATGTATGGCTATCCTATGATGTTTGAGTATATCTGTTTTGTCCTATGGGTTATTTGATGATCAAGATTGGTTTAAGTTGCATGTTTTATTATTGGTGTTGTCCTATGGTGCTCTCCGTGTCGTGCAAGCATCAAGGATTCCCGCTGTAGGGTTTGCAATATGTTCATGATTTGCTTATGGTGGGTGGCGTGAGTGAACAGAAGCACAGACCCGAGTAAGTAGGTTGTTTGCGTATGGGATAAAGAGGACTTGATACTTAATGCTATGGTTGGGTTTTACCTTAATGATCTTTAGTAGTTGCGGATGCTTGCTAGAGTTCCAATCATAAGTGCATATCATCCAAGTAGAGAAAGTATGTTAGCTTATGCCTCTCCCTCAAATAAAATTGCAATAATGATTACCGGTCTAGTTATCGATTGCCTAGGGACAAATAACTTTCTTGTAACAAAAAGCTCTCTACTAAAACTAATTTAGTTGTGTCTTTATCTAAAAAGCCCCTACTTTTTATTTACGCTCTCTTTATATTCTTGCAAACCTATCCAAAAACACCTACAAAGTACTTCTAGTTTCATACTTGTTTCCGGTAAAGCGAACGTCAAGTGTGCGTAGAGTTGTATCGGTGGTCGATAGAACTTGAGGGAATATTTGTTCTACCTTTAGCTCCTCGTTGGGTTCGACACTCTTACTTATCGAAAGAGGCTACAATTGATCCTCTATACTTGTGGGTTATCACATCGCTCAAGCTTGGGGAGGCAAAAATCAATGTTATATTCATGCCCCAATCATGAGCTCTCAAGAGAAATGATTATTCAAAAAAATTATGCTCGGCTTTTTGATAACAATCGCACCATGCTCGATACTTCTTGTGCTGGCTCTTTTATGATGAAGGCTATTGAATTCAAATGGGATTTATTGGAAAGAATTAAACGCAACTCTGAAGATTGGGACCTCGACGAAGGTAAGGAGTCAGGTATGACACCTAAGTTTGATTGTGTTAAATATTTTATGGATACCGATGTTTTCCGTAAATTTAGCACTAAATATGGACTTGACTCTGAGATAGTAGCTTCTTTCTGTGAATCTTTTGCTACTCATGTTGATCTCCCTAAGGAGAAGTGGTTTAAATATCATCCTCCCATAGAAGTAAAAGTAGCTGCACCTATTAAAGTTGAAGAAAAGACTATCACTTATAATGATCCTATTGTTCCTACTGCTTATGTTGAGAAACCACATTTCCCCTTTAGAATGAAGGATCATGCTAAAGCTTCAACTGTGATTCGTAAAAGCAATATTAGAACGTATACACCTCCTGAGCAAGTTAAAGTTGAACCTAATATTGCTATTGTTAAAGATCTCTTGGCTGATAATATTGATAGGCATGTTATTTATTTCTGTGATTAAACTGCTAGAATTGCTAAACCTTGTGCTAAAGATAAACATAGACCTGTGGTAGGCATGCGTGTTATTTCTGTTAAAATAGGAGATCATTATTATCATGGCTTATGTGATATGGGTGCTAGTGCTAGTGCAATACCTTTTGACTTATACAAAGAAATTATGCATGATATTGCACATGCTAAGTTAGAAGATATTAATGTCACAATTAAAACTTGCCAATAGAGATACTATATCACCAATGGGAATTGTTAGAGATGTTGAAGTCCTGTGTGGGAAAACTAAATATCCTGCTGATTTTCTCGTTCTTGGTTCCCCACAAGATAGCTTTTGTCCCATTATATTTGGTAGACCCTTCTTGAACACTGTTAATGCTAAGATAGACTGCAAAAAGGATGTTGTTACTATTGGTTTGGGTGATATGTCTCATGACTTTAATTTCTCTAAATTTCGTAGACAACACCGTGAAGAAGAATTGCCTAGTAAAGATGAAATTATTGGTGTTGCTTCTATTGCCGTACCTCCTAGTGATCCTTTAGAACAATATTTGCTAGACCATGAAAATGATATGTTTATGAATGAAAGGGAAATAGATGAAGTGTTCTTTAAACAGGTCCTATTCTGAAAAACAACTTGCCTGTTGAAATCTTAGGGGATCCTCCTCCACCCAACGGTGATCCCGTGTTTGAGCTTAAACCATTGCCTGGTACTCTTAAATATGCTTATATTGATGAGAAGAAAATATATCCTCTTATTATTAGTGCTAACATTTTAGAGAGGGAGGAAGAAAAATTATTGAAAACTCTGAAGAAGCACCGTGCTGCTATTGGATATACTCTTGATGATCTTAAGGGCATTAGTCCCACTCTATGCCAACACAAAATAAATTTGGAGAAAGATGCCAAACCAGTTATTGATCACCAACGACGACTGAATCCTAAAATGAAAGAAGTGGTAAGAAAGGAAATACTAAAGCTCCTTGAGGCAGGTATAATTTATCCCATTGCTGATAGTCAGTGGGTAAGTCCTGTCCAATATGTTCCTAAGAAGGGGGGTAGTACTGTCGTTCCTAATGATAAAGATGAATTGATTCCGCAAAGAATTACTACAGGTTATAGGATGGTAATTTATTTCCGCAAATTAAATAAAGCTACTAAAAAAATCATTACCCCTTACCTTTTATTGATCAAATGCTAGAAAGATTATCCAAACATACACATTTTTTGCTTTCTAGATGGTTATTCTGGTTTCTCTCAAATACCTGTGTCAGCTGATGATCAAGCTAAGACCACTTTTACTTGCCCTTTTGGTACTTTTGCTTATAGACGTACGCCTTTTGGTTTATTGAATGCACCTGCTACCTTTCAAAGATGCATGATGGCTATATTCTCTGACTTTTGTGAAAAGATTTGTGAGGTTTTCTTGGACGATTTCTCCATTTATGGATCCTCTTTTGAAGATTGCTTGAGCAACCTTGATCGAGTTTTGTGGAGATGTGAAGAAACTAATCTTGTCTTGAATTGGGAAAAGTGTCACTTTATGGTTAATGAAGGTATTGTCTTGGGGCATAAAATTTCTGAAAGAGGTATTGAAGTTGATAAAGCTAAGGTTGATGCTATTGAAAAGATGTCGTGTCCCAAGGACATCAAAGGTATAAGAAGTTTCCTTGGTCATGCCGACTTTTATAGGAGGTTCATTAAGGACTTCTCAAAAATCTCTCGGCCTCTGACTAATTTATTACGGAAAGATATACCATTTGTTTGATGATGATTGTGTAGAAGCATTTGAAATACTTAAGATAGCATTGATCTCTGCACCTATTGTTCAGCCACCTGATTGGAATTTACCTTTTGAAATTATGTGTGATGCTAGTGATTATGCTGTAGGTGCTATTCTAGGGCAAAGAGTTGATAAGAAATTAAATGTTATATTTTCCCAGAGAAATTATGCTACTACTGAAAAAGAATTCTTAGCAGTTGTATTTGCTTGTGATAAGTTCAAACCTTATATTGTTGATTCTAAAGTAACTATTCGCACTGATCATGCTGCTATTAAATACCTTATGGAAAAGAAAGATGCTAAACCTAGACTTATTAGATGGGTTCTCTTGCTACAAGAATTTGATCTACATATTATCGATAGAAAGGGAGCTGAGAACCCCATTGCAGACAACTTGTCTAGGTTAGAAAATGTTCTTGATGACCCACTACCTATTGATAATAGCTTTCCTGATGAGCAATTAAATGTCATAAATGCTTCTCGTACTGCTCCATGGTATGCTGATTATACTAATTATTTTGTCGCTAAATTTATACCACCTAGTTTCACATACCAGCAAAAGAAGAAGTTTTTCTATGATTTGAGACATTACTTCTGGGATGACCCACATCTTTATAAAGAAGGAGTAGATGGTGCTATTTGACGTTGTGTACCTGAGCATGAACAGGAACAGATCCTACGCAAGTGTCATTCTGAGGCTTATGGAGGGCACCACGCTGGAGATAGAACTGCACATAAGGTATTGCAATCCGGTTTTTATTGGCCTACCCTATTCAAGGATGCCCGTAAGTTTGTTTTATCTTGTGATGAATGTCAAAGGATTGGTAATATTAGTAGACGTCAAGAAATGCCTATGAATTATTCACTTGTTATTGAACCATTTGATGTTTGGGGCTTTGATTATATGGGAATGTTTCCTGCCTCTAATGGGTATACACATATTCTAGTTGTTGTTGATTACATTACTAAGTGGGTAGAAGCTATTCCAACTAGTAGTGCTCATCATAACACATCTATTAAAATGCTTAAAGAAGTTATTTTTCCGAGGTTTGGAGTCCCTACATACTTAATGACTGATGGTGGTTCACATTTTATTCATGGTGCTTTCCGTAAAATGCTTGCTAAATATGATGTTAATCATAGAATTGCATCTCCATATCACCCTCAGTCTAGTGGTCAAGTAGAATTGAGTAATAGAGAGCTCAAATTAATTTTGCAAAAGACTGTTAATAGGTCTAGAAATAATTGGTCCAAGAAACTTGATGATGCATTATGGGCCTATAGAACTGCATATAAAAATCCTATGGGTATGTCTCCATATAAAATGGTTTATGGAAAAGCATGTCACTTACCTCTCGAACTAGAACATAAGGCTTATTGGGCAATTAAAGAACTCAATTATGATCTCAAGCTTGCCGGTGAGAAGAAGTTATTTGACATTAGCTCACTTGATGACTGGAGAACCGAAGCCTATGAAAATGCCAAGTTGTTTAAAGAAAAAGTCAAAAGATGGCATGACAAAAGGATACAAAAGCGTGAGTTTAATGTAGGTGATTATGTATTGCTATACAACTCTCATTTAAGATTTTTTGCAGGAAAACTTCTCTCTAAATGGGAAGGTCCCTACGTTATCGAGGAGGTATATCGTTTCGGAGCCATAAAAATCAACAACTTCGAAGGCACAAATCCGAAGGTGGTGAACGGTCAAAGAATCAAACAATATATCTCAGGTAATCCTATAAATGTTGTAACTAATGTTATTGAAACCGTGACCCCGGAGGAGTACATAAGAGACACTTTCCAGAATGTCTCAGACGACTCCAAAAAGGAATAGGTATGTGGTACTATTGGAAATATGCCCTAGAGGCAATAATAAAAGCATTTATTATATTTCCTTGTTCATGATAATTGTCTTTATTCATGCTATAATTGTGTTATCCGGAAATCGTAATACATGTGTGAATAATAGACACCAACATGTCCCTAGTAAGCCTCTAGTTGACTAGCTCGTTGATCAACAGATAGTCATGGTTTCCTGACTATGGACATTGGATGTCATTGATAACGAGATCACATCATTAGGAGAATGATGTGATGGACAAGACCCAATCCTAAACATAGCATAAGATCGTATAGTTTGCTAGAGTTTTTCCAATGTCAAGTATCTTTTCCTTAGACCATGAGATCGTGTAACTCCCGGATACCGTAGGAGTGCTTTGGGTATACCAAACGTCACAACGTAACTGGGTGACCATAAAGGTAGACTACGGGTATCTCCGAAAGTATCTGTTAGGTTGACACGGATCAAGACTGCGATTTGTCACTCCATATGACGGAGAGGTATCACTGGGCCCACTCGGTAATGCATCATCATTATGAGCTCAAAGTGACCAAGTGTCTGGTCACGGGATCATGCATTACGGTACGAGTAAAGTGACTTGCCGGTAACGAGATTGAATGAGGTATTGGGATACCGACGATCGAATCTCGGGCAAGTAACATACCGATTGACAAAGGGAATTGTATACGGGGTTGCTTGAATCCTCGACATCGTGGTTCATCCGATGAGATCATCGTGGAGTATGTGGGAGCCAACATGGGTATCCAGATCCCGCTGTTGGTTATTGACCGGAGAGTCATCTCGGTCATGTCTACATGTCTCCCGAACCCGTAGGGTCTACACACTTAAGGTTCGGTGACGCTATGGTTGTAGGGATATGTATATGCAGTAACCCGAATGTTGTTCGGAGTCCCGGATGAGATCCCGGACGTCACAAGGAGTTCCGGAATGGTCCAGAGGTAAAGAATTATATATAGGAAGTGCTGTTTCGGCCATCGGGACAAGTTTCGGGGTTATCGGTATTGTACCGGGACCACCGGAAGGGTCCCGGGGGCCCACCGGGTGGGGCCACCTGCCCCGGGGGGCCACATGGGCTGTAGGGGGTGCGCCTTGGCCTACATGGGCCAAGGGCAACAGCCCCAAGAGGCCCATGCGCCTAGGGTTTTAAGAGGGAAGAGTCCCACAAGGGGAAGGCACCCCCTAGGTGCCTTGGCGGGGAGGGAAACCTCCCTTGGCCGCCGCCCCCCTAGGAGATTGGATCTCCTAGGGCCGGCGCCCCCCTTGGCCCTCCTATATATAGTGGGGGAAGGAGGGCTTTTCATCCAAGCCTTTGGTTGCCTCCTTCTCCCTCTCCAACACCCCTCCTCCTCCATAGTGCTTGGCGAAGCCCTGACGGAGTACTGCGGCTCCATCACCACCACGCCGTCGTGCTACTGCTGGAGCCATCTTCCTCAACCTCTCCTTTCCCCTTGCTGGATCAATAAGGAGGAGACGTCATCTACTCCGTATGTGTGTTGAACACGGAGGTGCCGTTCGTTCGGCGCTGGGTCATCGGTGATTTGGATCACGTCGTGTATGACTACCTCATCCCCGTTCTTTGAACGCTTCTGCTCGCGATCTACAAAGGTATGTAGATGCATCCGATCACTCGTTGCTAGATGAACTCATAGATGGATCTTGGTGAAACCGTAGGAAAATTTTTGTTTTCTGCAACGTTCCCCAACAGGTACGGTAAGTAAACCGACTCCAAAACAGTTCTAATGGCAATTTTTCTCTGTTTTGGAATATATAGAAAAATAGAAAAGTAAGAAGCAGTCCGGGAAGGACAGGAGGGCTCCACGAGGGTGGAGGGCGCGCCCTACCCCCCTGGGCGCGCCCCCTGCCTCGTGGGCACCTCGTGTGCTCTCCGGACTCTGTTTTCTTGCACGATACGTATTTTGGTCGGTAAAAATTCATTATATAATTTCCCGAAGGTTTTGACTCCTGTATCATGCAATTTTCCTATGTTCTTGTTTCGAGCTATTTTCTGTCAGTGTTGTCAAGTTCAGGCATCATGTCGTCCCCCTCCTCCAACAATGGTGACAATGATGCTTGGCTAATGAAGATAGAGCTAAAAGGGAAGAACCCATGGAGATCCACAAGGATGAAGGGATCAAGAAGGCCACACAGGATCAAGCTCCTGAAGACAACCTTCAACTTGATCACAATCTTCTTACCCCAACTGAGATCGAAGCTTTCAACATGATTGAGTTAGCTCGTATACAAAACAAGTATCTCACACACGTGAAAATATTTTGTTGAAGGAGCATATCATTGCACTCAAGGGCATTATCCACAAGTTGGAGGACCTCTTATGCTCGATGTGCGACTATCCATCATCACCTCCACCTTCTTCACCAGCAAAGGAGACATAATCACATGGGTATGGGCACTCCCCTTGGCAACTGCCAAGCTTGGGGGAGGTGCCCCGGTATCGTATCACCATCACACTCCTATCTTTACCGTTTTTCTTAGTTCGATCCTTTTAGTAGTATCTTGATCTAGTAGAATAAAGTTTTTGGTATGATCTAGTTTTGAGTTTTGCTTTATGATTCCTTTATGTAATCAAGTCCGTGAGCTATATAATAAAGATTAGTGTTGATTCAAGGGCTTCATTATCTTGCTATGATCTTGAGTGAATAAAAGAAAAGAGAAAAGAATAAAAAGAAACAAAGAGATCATATTGATCTTATGGAGAGTAATGACTTCACATAGAAAGAGTATGATGATTAAAAATTGTTGAGAGTTGACAAACATAGCTTTGGTCATCGTTGCAATTAATAGGAAGTAATAAAGAAAGAGAGGTTTCACATATAAATATACTATCTTGGACATCTTTTATGATTGGGAGCACTCATTAAAATATGGCATGCTAAAGAGTTGATGTTGGACAAGGAAGACAATGTAATGGGTTATGTTTCCTTATATCTAAGATAAAGTATATTGTCATGGATCATCCAACATGTTGAGCTTGTCCTTCCCCCTCATGCTAGCCAAATTCCTTGCACCAAGTAGAGATACTACTTGTGCTTCCAAATTCCCTTAAACCCAGTTTTGCCATGAGAGTCCACCATATCTACCTATGGATTGAGTAAGATCCTTCAAGTAAGTTGTCATCAGTGCAAGCAATAAAAATTGCTCTCTAGATATGTATGATTGATTAGTGTGGAGGAAATAAGATTTATACGATCTTGTGATGTGGAAGAAATAAAAGCGACGGACTGCATAATAAAGGTTCATATCACAAGTGGCAATATAAAGTGACGTTCTTTCGCATTATGATTTTGTGCATCCAACCATAAAAGCGCATGGCAACCTCTACTTCCCTCTGCGAAGGGCCTATCTTTTATTATTATCTTTTACCTTATGCAAGAGTCATGGTGATCTTCACCTTTCCTTTTTACATTTTATCCTTTGGCAAGCACAGTGTGTTGGAAAGATCTTGATAGATATATCTAATTGGATGTATGTTAGCATAAGCTATTATTGTTGACATTACCCTTGAGGTAAAAGGTTGGGAGGCGAAACTATAAGCCCCTATCTTTCTCTGTGTCCGATTAAAACTCTGTAACCACAAGTATTGCATGAGTGTTAGCAATTATGAAAGACTAAATGATAGTTGAGTATGTGGACCTACTGAAAAGCTCTGACATAGACCTTTCTGATGTTATGATAAATGCAATTGCTTCAATGACTGAGATTATAGTTTGTTAGTTCTCAATAAAGTTTCTGATTCATACTTTGCATTGTGGATAGATTATTACTTGAGCATAAGAAATCATATGACAATATCCATATATATTGTTGTTATAAGAATGATCATGATGCCCTCATGTCCGTATTTTATTTTATTGACACCTCTACCTCTAAACATGTGGACATATTTATCATTATCGGCTTCCGCTTGAGGACAAGCGAGGTCTAAGCTTGGGGGAGTTCATACGTCCATTTTGCATCATGCTTTTATATCGATATTTATTGCAGTATGGGCTGTTATTACACATTATGTCACAATACTTATGCCTATTCTCTCTTATTTTACAAGGTTTACAAAAGGAGGGAGAGTGCCAGCAGCTGGAATTTTGGGCTGGAAAAGGAGCAAATATTAGAGACCTATTCTGCACAACTCCAAAAGTCCTGAAACTCCACGAAAGTTATTTTTGGAAATAATAAAAAATACTGAGTGGAAGAAATACCAGAGGGGGCCCACACCCTGGCCACGAGGGTGGGGGGCGCCCTACCCCCCTAGGCGTGCCCTCCTGCCTTATGGGCCCCCTGGTGGCCCTCCGGTGTCCATCTTCTACTATATGAAGTCTTTCGTCCGAAGAAAAATCAGAAGCAAGCTTTCGGGACGAGACTCCGCCGCCACGAGGCGGAACCTTGGCGGAACCAATCTAGGGCTCTGGCGGAGCTGTTCTGCCAGCGACACTTCCCTCCGGGAGGGGGAAATCATCGCCATCATCATCACCAACGCTCCTCTCATCGGGAGGGGGCCAATCTCCATCAACATCTTCACCAGCACCATCTCATCTCAAACCCTAGTTCATCTCTTGTATCCAATTCTCATCTCTAAGTCTGGGATTGGTACCTGTAGGTTGCTAGTAGTGTTGATTACTCCTTGTAGTTGATGCTAGTTGGTTTATTTGGTGGAAGATCATATGTTCGGATCCTATATGCATATTAATATCCCTCTGATTATGAACATGAATATGCTTTGTGAGTAGTTACGTTTGTTTCTGAGGACATGGGAGAAGTCTTGCTATTAGTAGTCATGTGAATTTGGTATTCGTTCGATATTTTGATGAGATGTATGTTGTCTTTCCTCTAGTGGTGTTATGTGAACGTCGACTACATGACACTTCACCATTATTTGGGCCTAGAGGAAGGCATTGGGAAGCTATAAGTAGATGATGGGTTGCTAGAGTGACAAAAGCTTAAACCCTAGTTTATGCGTTGCTTCGTAAGGGGCTAATTTGGATCCATATGTTTCATGCTATGGTTAGGTTTACCTTAATACTTCTTTTGTAGTTGCGGATGCTTGCAATAGGGGTTAATCATAAGTGGGATGCTTGTCCAAGTAAGGACAGCACCCAAGCACCGGTCCACCCACATATCAAATTATCAAAGTAACGAACGCGAATCATATGAACATGATGAAAACTAGCTTGACGATAATTCCCATGTGTCCTCGGGAGCGCTTTTCTCTATATAAGAGTTTGTCCAGGCTTGTCCTTTTCTACAAAAAGGATTGGCCCATCTTGCTGCACTTTATTTAATTTTGTTACTTGTTGCTCGTTACAATTTATCCTATCACAAAACTATCTGATACCTATAATTTCAGTGCTTGCAGAGAATACCTCGTTGAAAACCGCTTATCATTTCCTTCTGCTCCTCGTTGGGTTCGACAATCTTACTTATCGAAAGGAAATGATAGATCCCCTATACTTGTGGGTCATCATAATGCTTCTAATTAGGGTATATTGCATCTGCTTAGTTTACACATTATACGTGTGAATATGACATGCCTTCCTATTTTTGGTACACACTACATCTATGTGTTAACCTTGTTCTTACATGAAACTACCTCTCTTCTGTATCCTGCATCAATCACTTACAATGAGTCACCTTTATTCGTTGCATATTGCATATTATTTCTAGCTTGTTGCCATGTATTGCTTCTAATTTGGTCAAATACATTTGTTAGGGCGCCCTTTTAATTTGGCAGAGTGAT
The DNA here is from genome assembly GCF_003073215.2 of Triticum urartu. Classification (NCBI taxonomy): domain Eukaryota; kingdom Viridiplantae; phylum Streptophyta; class Magnoliopsida; order Poales; family Poaceae; genus Triticum; species Triticum urartu. The sequence continues at coordinate 36,771,354 of NC_053026.1, forward strand.
ATTGGTTTCATCTTCCATATGGTTTCTAGCTTGCATTAATTCTAACAAGTTCAAGCACCTTGTGCTTAGTTTACACTTTATACATCATACATGTCAATATGTCACGCCGTCCTATTTTTCATACATATTCCATCCTCCTATCATGCGGCTGCCTTACATGAAAGGAGTGTTCGTCAGTATCATGCATCAATGAGTTTTGAAGAGCAAATTTTATTCCTTTTTCTTGTGGGTTTGACTTGACAAGGCAAAATCAAGAAAGAGTAAGGAAGGCGATGATGGTGGTCCTCTGCAGCAATGTAAATGGAGCATCTGTACCGATTCTCCTTGTACTGATAGTGCATTACAAGGTCCAAGTCTCCGCTCCCCTACTCCACCATCCAAGGTGCTTGCTCTAACTTGGCAGTGTGATATCGGGTTGCATGTTGCATATGGTGTCTAGCTTGTATTGCTCCTAATTAGTGTAAACTACATCTTCTTAGCTTACACATGATACGTGTGAATATAACACGCTTTCCTGTTTTTGGTACATACTATATCTATCTATCACACCATGTTCTTACATGAAACTACTCTTCTTGTGTATCCTGCATCAGTCACTTATGATGGAACACCTTTAAGTTGGCAGTGTGACATTGATTTACATCTTGAATATGATTTCTAGCATGTATTGCTTCTAGTTTGATGAACGCCACCTATGACGAGACAGTTTTAACTTGGCAGAGTGATATTGATTGCACCTTTCATATGGTGTCTAGTTTGCAGTGCTTCTAATTTGTTGAATTGCCTTTTGCTTAGTTACCACATCATAGATGTGAATATATCAAGCCGTCCATTTTTTTGTACATATTCCATCCTCGTATCATGAGTTTGCCTTTCATCAGAGTAGTGTTTGTCAGTATCATGCATGAATGAGTTCTGAAGAGCGAATTATATTCCTTTTTCTTGTCGGTTTGACCTCACAATGCAAAATCAATAAAGCTGAAGGAAATTGGCAAGTGGATGATGGTGGTCCTTCCGACCAACTAAAACGAAGGTTCTCTACAGATTCTACTCTGCCATCCTCCCAACAAAATTCGCAAGACAACGCAAGGCTAGACAGTCAATGTAGCTGTGTAGATGATGAGCACATCTCCCCTACTCCACCATCACAGGTGCTTGCTCTAGGTTGACACTATTATATGTGGTTGCATGCTGCGTATGATGTCTAGCTTGTATTGCTTCTAACTTTGATGAATTGCATCTGCTTACTTTACACATAATGCCTGTGAATATGAAACGTGTTCCTATTTCTAGAACATACGTGTACATGATGAGCACATCTCCCCTACTCCACCATCATAGGTGCTTGCTCTAACTTGGCACTATTATATGTGGTTGCATGTTGCATATGATGTCTAGCTTGTATTGCTTCTAACTTTGTTGAATTGCATCTGCTTACTTTACACATAATGCCTGTGAAAATGGCACGTGTTCCTGTTTCTAGAACATACGTGTACATGATGAGCACATCTTCCCTACTCCACCATCACAGGTGCTTGCTCTAACTTGGAACTGTTATATGTGGTTGTGTTTTCCATATGATGTCTAGTTTTTATTGCTTCTGATTATGTTGAATTGCATCTGCATAGCTTACAACTTATACCTGCAACGATCACTTACCCATAAGAAACATTTAACTTGGGACTGTGATATAGGTTGCATCTTGCATTGTCTTCTAGCTTGTACTGCTTCTAATTTCTTGAAATGGCACTTACGACAAGACACTTTTTACCTGATAGAGTGATATTGGTTGCATGTTCATATGGTGCCTAGCTTTCATTTATTCTAATTTTGCTAAAATGCCTTCCGCTTACTGTTTTTTCATACATATTCCATCCTCCTATAGTACGTGTGAATATGAAACGCTGTCTTTTTTGTATATATTCCATCCTCCTATCCTGCTCTTGCCTTACATCAAAGTAGTGTTCGTCTATATCATGCATCAACCAGTTATGTAGAGCTAATTTTATTCATCTTCTTGTGGTTTTTACTTCATAAGGCAATATCAGACAATAGGAAGGAAAAGAGTAAGTTAGGGGATGTTGGTGGTCCTCCGCACCGACGCAAACAGAGAATCTCTAGATTTTCCACTGCTACTGCTAATGAAGTTGAAGTCCCAAGTCTACATGATGAGTTCATATCCCTTACTCCACCATCACAGGTGCTTGCTCTAAGTTGATAGTGTGATAATTGGTTTCATGTTGCATATGTTGTCTAGCCTGTATTTCTTCTATTTTGATTAAATTGCACATGCTAAGTTCATATGTTATACATGTGCATATGACATGGCGTTCTGTGTCTAGAATACACTGCATCTATCTATCATACCATGTTCTTACATCAAAGTACTGCTGTTGTGTATCCCGCATCAGTCACTCATGATTGGATACTTTTAACATGGTAGTTTGATAGTAGTTGCATCTTGCATTGATTTCTATGTTGTACTGCTTCTAATTTTTTGAATTGCCACTTATGACAAGACACTTTTAACTTGGCAGAGTAATATTGGTTGCATCTTTCATATGGTGTCTAGCTTGCATTACTTCCATTTTCTTGAAAATCCTTCTGCTTAGTTTACACATTGTAGCTGTGAATATGTCATGCCGTCATGTTTTTCTTACATATATTCCGTCCTCATACGGTTGTCTTACATCAAAGTATTGCTTGTCTGTATCATGCATCAATGAGTTTTGAAGAGCGATTTTATTCTTTTGTGTTGTGGGTACGTCTTGACATGGCAAAGTCAAAAAAGAGCAAGGAAATAATATAGTAGGGAGTGGTGTTACTCGTCGGGTGAAACGGAAAGGGATCTGCCGTCCAGATTCTGCTGGTACTTCTAGTGCAGTAGAAGGTCCAAGTCCACCGGCTAAATCTACAAACACGGTATCACCTGCTCCACCAGTTGCAGCATCCGCTTCAACTGTACCAGCATCTCAATGAGTTACTCGTTCGTTTTCTCCGGAACTGGCCAGTTCCCAAGTTGCCTTCACACCTAACACTACTTCTGAAGCACTGCTGACACAATAGGACTTGGCAAGATCAGATGAACCTCATGAGCATCAACACCAAGACGGTACCTGACCGAGTCAAGTTGCAGTTGCATGCTCCTTTATATGTACTCTCACAGTTTGATGTACACTAACACTTTCCATATTCGTTGTTGAACTAGCACCATGACGCAAGCGGAAACAGACATCAGGGATAATGCTTGACAGATTAACAAAATCTAAAGGAGGAAGAATGGAGATCCATTTTGAGGCAGGTTTAAAAATGTCACGTGATGCTACAGAGTAAGCCAAGTTAGTATCAGAGGTAGTCGTTGCCGTTAGGTGTCATGCACGTATCCTCCCAACGTGGATCCAGTACAGGAATGAGAAAGACAATACCCAGTTTAACACCTTCCTTGATCATTTATCCGTAAGTAATGTTATTCATTGCAATTAGTAATATTGTCTTGCTCTGTCCCATACTTTCTAGCTTCCTCCTAATAAGACTCACATTCTTTTTTCAACAGATGAGGTTCAAGTTGGATCCGAAAGATGATGCAACTAAACAAGCATGCACTCATGTTTTTCAGTCTGCTCTACGACAGTATCGGTACCACCTTAGAAAATCTCACTTTGAAGGCAAGGCTAACAATGAAATCGCCCAAACATCTCTAGTGGAATATATTACAGATGAAGACTGGACAGCCCTCGTTAAACACTGGTCTGATCCAAAGTATCGGGTAGGCTATATGTATTTGATCAGACCACATATTGAACTTGTATTTATGTATGTGCCTTACAAGTGTATCTTCTTCTAGGCTAACTATTTGAAGAACAAGACCAACCATTCTAAAGTGAAATTCCAACAGACAACGGGATCTCATAGCTATATTGCACACTGCGAGGCTCTTGTAAATAGCTGCTACCTCCTTCTTTTTTCTGTGCCATATTATCGTATCTATATTGACTTGTTCCAAATACAGAGGAAAGCCTGTGCGGACCAAAAAGAACCTGAACCGAATGTAGTGCAATCTTCAAGGATTGCCACACCAGCAAGATGAAGGGCATGAGCACGCCAGTTCAAGCCGCTGTTGTAAGTCCTTACTCCTCCTGCCTTTGAACTGATTGGTACTGTGATGTGTTCATTTAACTACTTGGTTTGCAGCCAATGTCAGTTACTCTGTTCACTTTTATACACATTTGTCTTAACGTATCATTTCACCTTACATGGTTTAAAAGAGATGAAGGATATTCTTTTGGTCTTGATCTGTATTCTAGTTGTTATGTTCACGTGCGCACACAATGATAAAATAGCCTGTTTGTTTTATATCTGTTTTTCCCATGATATGAATGATGTCATACTATGTTCATCCTACTTTAAACCATGTCTCTTTATCCTTATATGTCAACGAATGTGAGGAAATAGACAATACAGTAGGCATGCTACATGGACATATGTTCCGAAAGTGATTTTATTATGTAGTTGGCACTACAATACATGCTAATGTATTACAGTAGTTCACCAAAATAAGTTATGTATAAATGTGTAACCTACTTTGTTAGTTTTTGTCTCATTAGTAACTTATATGGTACACTAATCTACAAGTTCAAACTTTCAGGAAGCTATGGAACAAATGATTGAACAGCCACAACCACCTGAACGTGACGATGCTACCATAGGCACAATGTCACCTCTTGCTACAGTGCGTCAGTATCTCTCCACTAACAGTGCAGAAAGCACCTTCCTGCATAATTCTGGGTTGGTTGTCAAGGTAACCTCATCCAAATCACCTACTGAACAAAATTTTACTGCTAGACAGAGTGATATATCTCTGCTCCAGACACAAGTCCAATCCCTAATGGACGTTGTTTTGGAAACAAGAATCATGGTTGACAAATGTCGTCAAGATATGAATGGTTTTGAAACCAGACTATCAAACATTCGCTTCGTTGTTCAAGAGCAATGGCGGAAAAAAGGTGAAGACCGTGCTGCTCCATCAGATTCTACAGCCTAAAACATTAGCACTCAGGTCAAATGATATGTGCTTCTATACATCTGATGGTGCTTTTATCTGAAAAGGACTGTAAAGTTTATGCCAACTGGCCTTTTGTTGTATGGTCGGAATTTATTTTTTTGTGATACAGCATTTATGATGCTCCCAAAGGCTACAATAATTACGATGCTATTTTTGTTTAGTGTAGGTTTATCTTAGTAATGTATTCGGCCGAAAGCTTCGTAGGAGCCCAACATGCCAACATTCGTTGGGCCCATTCCAATTGGGCTAAAAACGATTATGGGCCGAAATTTGCATGTAGCCCACTAAAAATATCTAGGCCTAAATCAGCATAAGATTTCATATTTTTCTGGTAGGCCTGTGCCCATAGTGGGCCTTTAACAGGCCTAAACATAATTTGGGCCCTCAATAACAATAGGCCGTTTACAGGTGTAAATATCTCGACCCCATTAAAAACATGGGCCTTTAAAAGACCGAAAGTGAGATTGGGCCTTGATTGTGCCAAATAACCGACTAGTCTTAGCAGGCCGAAATGGTGGCCCATTTACGATGCGGATCTTTCACAGGCCGAAATTCGGACGGGCGGTAAATGCGCCGACCTAATACACGGGCCTTTAACAGGCCGGAAGTTCGGTCGGGCTAGATTATCGTCATTTTTATATGGGTCGTTAATGGGTCCGATGTGACGTTGGGCCACATATGGCCCATGGATTTCGTCCGACGTTAACAGGCCGAAAATCACAACAGGCTGAAAGTGGCCCAAATCTATAGTGGGCCTCTAACAGGCCGAATGTCAGACATGGCCGAATATGACCCAAATCCTTCACGGTCATTTATGGGCCAAAAGTTTCAATGGCCCATAAATGGGCCCAAATGAAGCAGGACCTTTAACAGGCCGGAAATACACCGGGCCGTAATTCGGCCCATATACTTAGCGGACTGTTAACAGGCCAGAAGTGACCATTGGCCGCGATGATGACGAGTTTAGGACAGGCCGTTGACGGGCCGATTTGACACTAGTTGTACAGGACTTAACTGAGAATGTTGGGCCTTTAGCTGGGCTGGCCCATTATGGTTTGCAAAATCTTGTGGGCCTTTAGCTAGGCCGGTCCATTATGGCCCGCAAAATCTCGTGGGCCTTTAACTGGGCTGGCCCATTATGATACGCAAAATCTCGTGGGCCTTTTGATGGGCCGGCCCATTATGGACCGCAAAATCTTGTGGGCCTTTAGTTGGGCCGGCCCATTTAAACTTTATGGGCCACTTTTGGGCCGGTCCATGTGCCAACATATCATAGGCGCATCTCGCCCATTGGATGAGTGACACATGTGCCAACGCGGAGCTGACACGTGTTTCCGTCAGCCAATCAGAATTTTACACGTGGAAAATCCCATTGGTCCGGGCTATTAACGGGTTATCAGATCCAAAACCGGACCCGATAGCTTAACGACATTCCGTTACGGTGGATGCCATGTGTCGGTCACCCTTGACGAAAGCACTTCTGTGACGCACGAGTTATCGTCATGGAAGTGGACACTTCCGTGATGATAATTTTGGTAATGTCATGGAACACTTCTATGACAGCACATGTATGACTATCTTGATTCTGTCATAAATTTGTCATGGATGTACATGCATGACAGAAAACATGACCTACTGTGACAAACACGTATCATCACGGAAGTGTATTTTTTGTAATGGATATAGGTTTTTGTAATCTGAAAATATAAAAACAGCAAGGTAACTAATGATAAAAGTGAGCGTAAACGGTATTGCAATGCTAGGAAACAAGGCCTAGGGTTGATACTTTCACTAGTGCAAGTTCTCTCAACAATAATAACATAATTGGATCATATAAAAATCCCTCAACATGCAACAAAGAGTCACTCCAAAGTCACTAATAGTGGAGAACAAACGAAGAGATTATTGTAGGGTACGAAACCACCTCAGAGTTATCCTTTCTCATCGATCTATTCAAGGGTCCGTAGTAAAATAACACGAAGCTATTCTTTCTGTTCGATCTATCCTAGAGCTCGTACTAGAATAACACCTTAAGACACAAATCAACCAAAATCCTAATGTCACCTAGATACTCCAATGTCACCTCAAGTATCCGTCGGTATGATTATACGATATGCATCACACAATCTCAGATTCATCTATTCAACCAACACAAAGAACTTCAAAGAGTGCCCCAAAGTTTCTACCGGAGAGTTAAGACGAAAACGTGTGCCAACCCCTATGCATAGATGCCCAAGGTCATGGAACCCGCAAGTTGATCACCAAAACATATACATCAAGTGGATCAAGAGAATACCCCATTGTCACCACGGGTATCCCACGCAAGACATGCAACAAGTGTTCTCAAATCCTTAAAGACTCAATCCAATAAGATAACTTCGAAGGGAAAACTCAATCCATTACAAGAGAATAGAGGTACATCAAGATCGTGCCAAATCAAGAACACGAGAGAGAGAGAGAGAGAGATCAAACACATAGCTACTAGTACATACCCTCAGCCCCGAGGGTGAACTACTCCCTCCTCGTCATGGAGAGCGTCGGGATGATGAAGATGGCCACCGGTGAGGGATCCCCCTTCGGCAGGGTGCCGGAACAAGGTCCCGATTGGTTTTTGGTGGCTAGAGAGGCTTGCGGCGGCGGAACTCCTGATCTATGTTTTTTTCTGGAGGTTTGGGTATTTATAGGAGAGGTTGGCGTCGAGAACAAGTCACGGGGCCCCACGGGAAGTCCGCGAGGCAGGGGGCACGCCCTCCACCCTCATGGGGCCCACGGGACTCCCCTCCGGTAACTCTTTGTTCCAGTATTTTTTATATTTTCCAGAAAAAATCTCCCTTTATTTTCAGCGCATTCCGAGAACTTCTATTTCTACACAAAAACAACACCATGGTAGTTCTGCTGAAAAAAGCGTCAGCCCGGGTTAGTTCTAACCAAATCATACCAAAATCATGTAGAAATATTATAAAGATGGCATGAATACATAAAAAATTATAGATACGTTGGAGACGTATCAGCATCCCCAAGCTTAATTCTTGCTCGTCCTCGAGTAGGTAAATGATAAAAACAGAATTTTTGATGTGGAATACTACCTAGCATATTTATCAATGTAATTTTGTTTATTGTGGCATGAATGTTTAGATCCAAAAGATTCAAGACAAAAGTTTAATACTGACATAAAGACAATAATACTTCAAGCATACTAACCAAGCAATTATGTCTTCTCAAAATAACATAGCCAAAGAAAGTTTATCCCTACAAAATCATGTAGTTTGGCCATGCTTCATTTTAGTCACACAAAATGCTCCCATCATGCACAACCCCGATGACGAGACAAGCAATTGTTTCATACTTTAGCATTCTCAAACTTTTTCAACTTTCACGCAATATATGAGCGCCAGCCATGGACATAGCACTATAGGTGGAACAGAGTATGATGATGGAGGTTGTATGGAGAAGACAAAAAGGGAGAAAGTCTCACATCAACGCGGCTAATCAACGGGCTATGGAGATGCCCATCAATTGATGTCAATGCGAGGAGTAGGGATTGCCATGCAACGGATGCACTAGAGCTATAAATATATGAAATCTCAACAAAAGAAACTAAGTGGGTGTGCATCCAACTCGCTTGCTCACGAAGACCTAGGGCATTTTGAGGAAGCCCATTGTTGGAATATACAAGCCAAGTTCTATAATGAAAATTCCCACTAGTATATGAAAGTGACAAAATAAGAGACTCTCTATCATGAAGATCATGGTGCAACTTTGAAGCACAAGTGTGGAAAAATGATAGTAACATTGCCCCTTCTCTCTTTTTCTCTCATTTTTTTTGTTTGGGCCTTCTCCCCCTTTTTTATGGCCTCTTTTTTTCGTCCGGAGTCTCATCCCGACTTGTGGGGGAATCATAGTCTCCATCATCCTTCATCACATGGGACAATGCTCTAATAATGAAGATCATCACAGTTTTATTTACTTACAACTCAAGAATTACAACTCGATACTTAGAACAAAATATGACTCTATGTAAATGCCTCCGGCGGTGTACCGGGATATGCAATGAATCAAGACTTACATGTATAAAAAATTATGAACGGTGGATTTGCCACAAATACGATGTCAACCACATGATCATGCAAGGCAATACGACAATGATGAAGCGTGTCATAATAAACGGAACAGTGGAAAGTTGCATGGCAATATATCTCGGAATGGCTATGGAAATGTCATAATAGGTAGGTATGGTGGCTGTTTTGAGGAAGATATAAGGAGGCTTATGTGTGTTAGAGCGTATCATATCACGGGGTTTGGATGCACCGGCGAAGTTTGCACCAACTCTCGAGGTGAGAAAGGGCAATGCACGGTACCGAAGAGGCTAGCAATGATGGAAGGGTAAGAGTGTGTATAATCCATGGACTCAACATTAGTCATAAAGAACTCACATACTTATTGCAAAAATCTACAAGTCATCAAAGCCAAGCACTACGTGCATGCTCCTAGGGGGATAGATTGGTAGGAAAAGACCATTGCTCGTCGCCGACCGCCACTCATAAGGAAGGCAATCAAAGAAACACCTCATGCTTCAAATTTGTCACACAACGGTTACCATATGTCCATGCTATGGGACTTGCAAACCTCAACACAAGTATTTCTCAAATTCACAATTACTCAACTAGCACGACTCTAATATCACCATCTTCATATCTCAAAACAATTATCAAGTATCAAACTTCTCATAGTATTCAATGCACTTTATATGAAAGTTTTTGTTATACCCATCTTGAACGGCCATCATATTAGGACTAATTTTATAACCAACGCAAATTACCATGCTGTTCTAAAAGACTCTCAAAATAATATAAGTGAAGCATGAGAGATCAATCACTACTGGAAACAGGGAATTTGCCATCAGCCAGCTCTTTGCCATCTACCAGCTGATGGCAAAGAACGTCTTTGCCATCTGCTTATAAAAAACAGATGGCAAAGAACTGACAGACGGCAAAGAACATGGTTGCCATCAGCCAATTCTTTGCCATCTGCTAGTGGATGGCAAATAATCTTTGCCATCTGCCAGCAGATGGCAAAGAGGTTGGCAAATCATGTGGCCGTTAAGAGTGTAACGGCGTACCAACCCCACCTCTTTGCCATCTGTCAGCAGACGGCAAAAATTCTTTGCCATCTGCTAGCACATGGCAAAGAGATGGGGTTATTTTTTTCCAGGTAAAAAACACTATGGGGTTATTTTTGTTCTCATTCGTTGAAATGTTTGTGTCATGGATTGATGACATGGCATCCATCCATCCATCCATCCCATTTATCTAAACAAAAAAGAGAAAGAAAGAAAAAGAACCCCCACCCTCCGGGCAGCCCAACCACCCAAACCCTGTCCCATCCCACTCCATCGTCGCCGCCCCCAGATGCAATCTCGCCGCCACTCCATCCTCTCCAGCTCGCGCACGCTCGCCGCCGCCACGTCCGCCGCTGCGGCCGCACTCAGGGCGCAACGGCCTCCTCCCCGCTCGCCGCCCTCCTCGCCCCTTCCATTGCCGCCTCCTCATTCTACTCCGACGATGACGGCGGGATAGTCCAGCGGGGCCCGGTGCGGGCCTCGTCCGTCCCGACCCCTGCCATCGCCCCAGCCAGGGCCACCTCTGCGCTTGTCCACACAGACGAGCGGGGCTCCCTCTTTGCGCGACTCCCTGTTCATTCTCAAGGAGGACAGAACCAGGCCTGTTGTGTGACAACACAATTGGAGAAGTAAAGGTGAAGTTACTGACCATTTGCTACAGAATTTTTGAAATAAGGTGCAAAAGTAAGTTCATGATCCAGATTAGTTGATCCAGTATGTGTGTTTGTGATATGAAACTGGAGATGATAGATAAGTCTTTTCACCGTAAACTGTATTTGGTGCTCTTTGCCTCTTTGGTTGCACTAGAGCAAACTGAACGATTGTTGCCACGGGGCTGCGGGCATGTGCTTGTAGGCAGTGTGTATGCTGATGCTCACATGCTCTGTTTTCCCATGATATAGGACCTCTCTATTCCTTAAACTGACATACATTTGTTTATTGGGTCATGCTATGAAATAAAGCTTTTCAGAATGAACATGATCACGGAGATATAACCAATCACCTTAAACTCAAATGTGTTCTTGTAAGCTGAGGCTTCATAGTATTAGTTGGAATATTGACCAGTGGGTGAGAGTAGTTGCAGGTTATTCATGGAATGGCAGGTGAGTGCACAGCTGCTAGTTACATACATCTCTTTGAGGTCATTGTCTGCAGTCTTACCTTGTTGAGATCATCGTTTACCAGTGGGTGATGATTGGCAGAATATTGTCTTACCTTATTTCAGTAGCTGAATGTAATTATCAGGATTGTACTCTACTTTCTAGCTGAATGCAATTAACATGAATTGATACGAGCTATGTAAAAAAATGCAGAATATTGCTGATCTGCTTATCAGCATCTCCATCATCTGCATTGTCAGCTGGACAGGAACTCTTCCGTTGTGAATATGATAGCAATATTCTGCCAAGGGATGAGTTACATTCGAAAAACACCGATTCACTAGGGTTTGGGCTACCGCGTAGCTGGTGTGGCTCCAGCGTTGCTCCGGTGAGTCAGATCCCCTCTCTTCCCTTGCCACATCCCTCCTTCCTTATCTTCTTTACCACGTCCCCTCTAACTCTCTGATCCGTCGTCGCTCGAGCACCGGGATGCCATGGACAGGATGGCCACTTCCTCCCCTGCCCGGACGCCATGGAGTGGCTAGATCTGGCCATGGACGACGACGCCCAGTGACAAGGGACGGCCTGGCCTGCCACCCTGAAGCCATAGCAAGGCCGATGAACAAGGAGGAGACCACCATCGGAGGGGAGCTAGGAGGGGTCTGAAGCGGTCGTCTCTTTTGAGTGCAAAGACGGGTCTGCGGTGGATGCTGGGTTGCAGCTCAGGTCGATGGTGCGGCCATGGACACCACCTCCTCAACCTCGACAACCAATGCGTCGGCAGGGGAGCAACTAATTCCTGAACCTTTGCTTCTCCTCTTTTAATTCGAAGTTCTTAGTTTAGTTCCAGATTTCTATGCATGCAACCTTATTATGATTAATTAGGTTAGTTTAGTTCCAGATTTCTGAAATCTACTCTACTTACTATTCAGGGTTGATTGCAAATTAGTTCGGGTACATCTGTAGTGGAGTAGAGTGTGGGGTGCCAAGAAGCAAACAAGATTTATCTCTTTCAATTCAGTTAATTTGCTTACTGAAATTAGGTTGCTGCCTCGATACAGTATTGTACAGTGGCTCTGCCCCAACTCTGTTGTACTGAACCTTATAGATTCAGCGTTAGTTTTTAGCTGTCATCTATCTCTTTAAATTGAGTTAATTTGCTTGCTGAAATTAGGTTGATGCCTTGTGTACTATTTTTCTTGATATGTTTGATGTTCATCGATCGTCCAGATTTACTAGCACACCAGATAGAATTTGGGACTGATGCCATTCAATAGATTTTCTAGACATTTTATTGTGTCTCATGCTGAAAAAGAAAATGCACAATGAGCTTGTTTGACCTTTTTGATGCTTAGAGTATACTTGATCAGGGGGCAGTGTTATTTCCTGTGATCTTTCATGTCATTTGCTAGTGTGATGCTTCAAGATGACAAATTTAAAAACCTAAACTATTGTAAATAAGCGTTCTGCATCTTGAGCATTTAAATGTGAGCACTTAACCATTGTACAGCTTTTGCATATTTTGTTTTGTATTTCTTTTATAAATGATGATAGTCTACGCAAGATGTACACATGTTAATTTTTGTCGACTTGAATCTGTTATGCCCTTGATTTTTTTTACTTAGCTTAACCCAGAACAACAACATCCTTGATATTTACTGATCCCCACCTCGCTCTTTGCACTCGCAGACTTGAAGGCATCTATCGTCCCAGCTTTCAGAATGGAGAAACTAGTGAGTTTCATATATGATCTGAATGAAATGTTTAGGACTTGCGGCAGTGGACTTTGCTACTGGTGCGATCTATTTCTTGTTTTTGTCTACTAATCATCAGTTACTAGAATTTACCTTCTGCCTGCTACTGCTTGTTTCTTGACGCCACTAGTTTATACTGAAATGTGGAGACTTTACACCTTGCAAGATCATTCGGTGGTGGTGACCCATATGATGGCGATTCGCTCCGGCCATTCCAGTTTTGGCGGTGGTGGTGCTGCTGCTCCTATGATGGTAGACTCGTCTGATTCCCCTAGCCGCATCCATGGTGATGAAGCTCGGCCTAGGCTAGAACCCCCTCCGGTGAGCTCCTCACGTCCTCTTATACCCCTCCTACTTGCTTGTTGGTTCTATGCTCCGCCTTTGTGAGGTGTAATTGTTCAATTTTTTTCATAGTCAAGCATTGGATGATATTGTATTTGTCATGATGTACATGGTTCATGAACTATGCCAACCTGCAGCTTTGTTGTACTAGTGATAGTAGGATAATGCAAGTTTTGACAATCCATGCATATTTCCGCATCATAATAATCGTCTTCTTCTAGTCTTCTTCTTCTAACTTTCTTCTTTCCCATTTTACAGATTTTCTTAAGATCACGGAAGCTTGGGTTGATGGAGTGCTTGTATTTAGTTTTTGTTTTGACCTTGTGAAACTTGCTACCTATGGATGAAACTGTGTAATATTGATGAAACTATGTATATGTACGAATGAAACTTGCTACTATTGGTAACATGTGTTGGATATATATGTGTTCATGACTATTGGTAATATGTGTTGAATATGCTATATTGGTCATATAAATATATTTGTGTTTGATTTTCTGTGAAAATGAACTAATATAAGAAAAAACAAAATTAAATGGGGCAATATAGTCAGTTTGCCATCTGCTGGCAGATGGCAAAGAGCCCATGTGTCATCTACATGTAAAATTTGGGCTGGCCTATTTGGGCTCTTTGCCATCTGCTGGCAGACGGCAAAGCATGCAGCCTTTGCCATCTACTGGCAGACGGCAAAGAGCCTGCAGCCTTTGCCATCTGCTAGCAGACGGCAAAGTATGCCGTTAGCCTTCTAACGGGGCTAACCCCGTTAAGAGGCTTTGCCATCTGCCAGCTGATGGCAAAGGCACATGCTCTTTGCCATCAGCCAGTAGACGGCAAAGAAGCCTTTGCCGGCAGGGTTTCAGACAAACTGTTTGCCATCTGCTGGCAGATGGCAAAGCCTTTGCCATCCGCTGACCATGCAGATGGCAAAGTGCCAGATTCCAGTAGTGAATAATTTCTATAGAATAAAACCACCACCGTGCTCTAAAAAGATATAAGTGAAGCACTAGAGCAAACGAAAAACTACTCCGAAAGATATAAGTGACGATCAATGAGTAGTTGAATAATTATGTAACTATGTGAAAACTCTCTAACATTTAAGAATTTCAGATCTTGGGATATTATTCAAACAGCAAGCAAAACTAAATAAAATAAAATGACGCTCCAAGCAAAACACATATCATGTGGTGAATAAAAATATAGCTCCAAGTAAAGTTACCAATGAATGAAGACGAAAGAGGGGATGCCATCCAGGGCATCCCCAAGCTTAGGCTCTTGGTTGTCCTTGAATATTACCTTGGGGTGCCTTTGGCATCCCCGAGCTTAGTCTATTGCCACTCCTTATTCCATAGTCCATCAAATCTTTACCCAAAACTTGAAAACTTCACAACACAAAACTCAACAGAAAACTCGTAAGCTCCGTTAGTATAAGAAAATAAATCACCACTTAGGTACTGTTTTGAACTCATTCTAAATTCATATTGGTGTAATATCTACTGTATTCCAACTTCTCTATGGTTCATACCCTCCGATACTACTCATAGATTCATCAAAATAAAAAACATCACATAGAAAACAGAATATGTCAAAAACAAAACAGTCTATAGTAATCTGGTAACTTTACATACTTCTATAACTCCAAAACTTCTACCAAATTAGGAAAACCTGAGCAATTTGTGTACCAATCCAGAGCAAAAATAATCAGATCAAAAGCATCTTTCTGTGAATTATCAAAACAAATTTACTGGGCACAATAGTTTCTAATTTTCAGCAGGATCAACACAACTATCACCGTAGGATATCCTAAAGGTCTTACTTGGCACTTTATTGAAACAAAAGCTATAAAACATGATTAATACATTAGAATAATCATGTGAACACACAAAAATAGTAAAGGTAAATATTGGGTTGTCTCCCAACAAGCGCTTTTCTTTATTGCCTTTTTAGCTAGGCATGATGATTTCAATGATGCTCACATAAAAGATAAGAATTGAAACATAAAGAGAGCATCATGAAGCATATGACAAGCACATTTAAGCCTAACCCACTTCCTATGCATAGGGATTTTGTGAGCAAACAACTTATGGGAACAAGAATCAACTTGCATAGGAATGTAAAACAAGCATAACTTCAAGATTTTCAACACATAGAGAGGAAACTTGATATTATTGCAACTCCTACAAGGGTATATACCTCCCTCATAATGATTTTTAGTAGCATCATGAATGAATTCAACAATATAACCATCACATAAATCATTCCTTTCATGACCCACAAGCATATAAAATTTATTACTCTCCACATAAGCAAAATTCTTCTCTTTCGGAATAGTGGGAGCAAATTCAAGAAAATAACTATCATGGGATTGAAAATTGAAATCAAGATGACAAGTTTCATGGTTATCATTATTATTTATAGCATACGTGTCATCACAATAATCATCATAGATAGGAGGCATGCTTTCATCATAATAAATTTGCACATCAAAACTTGGGGGACTAAAAATATCATCTTCATCAAACATAGCATCCCCAAGCTTGTGGCTTTGCACATCATTAGAATCATGGATGTTCAAAGAATTCATACTAAAAACATTGCAATCATGCTCATCATTCAAAGATTTAGTGCCAAACATTTCAATGCATTCTTCTTCTAATACTTTGGCACAATTATCGGAATCCTTATTTTCACGAAAGACATTAAAAAGATGAAGCATATGAGGCACCCTCAATTCCATTTTTTGTAGTTTTCATTTATAAACTAAACTAGTGATAAAACAAGAAACTAAAATATGAAATTGCAAGATCTAAAGATATACCTTCAAGCACTAACCTCCCCGGCAACGGCGCCAGGAAAGAGCTTAGTTGACAGGGTGTTACTGCCACTTTCCTCGCCTCCCCGGCAACGGCGCCAGAAAAGAGCTTAGTTGATGGGGTGTTAGTGCCGCTTTCCTCGCCTCCCCGGCAATAGCGCCAGAAAAGAGCTTGATTTCTACTACGCAACCTTCTTCTTGTAGATGTTGTTGGGCCTCCAAGTGCAGAGGTTTGTAGGTCAGTAGAAAATTTCCCTCAAGTGGATGACCTAAGGTTTATCAATCCGTGGGAGGCGTAGGATGAAGATGGTCTCCATTAAGCAACCCTGCAACCAAAAAACAAAGGGTCTCTTGTATCCCCAACACACCCAATACAATGGTAAATTGTATAGGTGCACTAGTTCGGCGAAGAGATGGTGATACAAGTGCAATATGGATGGTAGATATAGGTTTTTGTAATCTGAAAATACAAAAAACAGCAAGGTAACTAATGATAAAAGTGAGCGTAAACGGTATTGCAATGCTAGGAAACAAGTCCTAGGGTTCATACTTTCACTAGTGAAAGTTGTCTCAACAATAATAACATAATTGGATCATATAACAATCCCTCAACATGCAACAAAGAGTCACTCCAAAGTCACTAATAGCGGAGAACAAACGAAGAGATTATTGTAAGGTACGAAACTACCTCAGAGTTATCCTTTCTGATTGATCTATTCAAGGGTCAGTAGTAAAATAACACGAAGCTATTCTTTCCGTTCGATCTATCCTAGAGTTCGTACTAGAATAACACCTTAAGACAAAATCAACCAAAACCATAATGTCACCTAGATACTCCAATGTCACCTCAAGTATCCGTGGGTATGATTATACGATATGCATCACACAATCGCAGATTCATCTATTCAACCAACACAAAGAACTTCAAAGAGCGCCCCAAAGTTTCTACCGGAGAGTCAAGATGAAAACGTGTGCCAACCCCTATGCATAGATTCCCAAGGTCATGGAACCCGCAACTTTATCACCAAAACATACATCAAGTGTATCAATAGAATACCCCATTGTCACCACGGGTATCCCACGCAAGACATACAACAAGTGTTCTCAAATCCTTAAAGACTCAATCTGATAAGATAACTTCAAAGGGAAAACTCAATCCATTACAAGAGAATAGAGGGGGAGAAACATCATAAGATGCAACTATAATAGCAAAGCTCGTGGTACATCAAGATCGTGCCAAATCAAGAACACAAGAGAGAGAGAGAGAGAGATCAAACACATAGCTACTGGTACATACCCTCAGCCCCGAGGGTGAACAAGTCCCTCCTCGTCATGGAGAGCGTCGGGATGATGAAGATGGCCACCGGTGAGGGATCTCCCCTCCGGCAGGGTGCCGGAACAGGGTCCCGATTGGTTTTTGGTGGCTATAGAGGCTTGCGGCGGCGGAACTCCCGATCTAGGTTATTTTCTGGAGGTTTGGGTATTTATAGGAGAGGTTGGCATCGAGAACAAGTCAGGGGGCCCACCGGAAGTCCACGAGGCAGGGGCGCACCCTCCATCCTCGTGGGGCCCACGGGACTCCCCTTCGGTAACTCTTCGTTCCAGTATTTTTTATATTTTCCAGAAAAAATCTCCGTTGATTTTCAGCGCATCCTGAGAACTTTTTTTCTGCACAAAAACAACACCATGGTAGTTTTGCTGAAAATAGTGTCAGCCTGGGTTAGTTCTAACGAAATCATACCAAAATCATGTAGAAATATTATAAACATGGAATGAATACATAAAAAATTATAGATACGTTGGAGGTATATCAAAACTCCATGCGGATGGACTTTTGGAATCACTTGATTATGAATCATTTGATGCTTGCGAACCATGCCTCATGGGCAAGATGACTAAGACTCCGTTCTCCGGAACAATGGAGCGAGTCACTGACTTGTTGGAAATAATACATACCGATGTATGCAGTCCAATGAGTGTTAAGGCTCGCGGCGGGTATCGTTATTTTCTAACCTGCACAGATGATTTGAGTAGATATGGGTATATCTTCTTGATGAAACACAAGTCCGAAACATTTGAAAAGTTTAAAGAATTTCAGAGTGAAGTGGAGAATCATCGTAACAAGAAAAAAAAAGTTTTCTGCGATCTGATCGCGGAGACGAATATTTGAGTTATGAGTTTGGCCTTCATTTAAAACAATGTGGAGTAGTTTCACAACTGACGCCATCTGGAACACCACAGCATTATGTTGTGTCCGAACATCGTAACCATACTTTATTAGATATGGTGCGATCTATGATGTCTCTTACTGATTTACCACTATCGTTTTGGGGTTATGCATTAGAGACAGCTACATTCACGTTAAATAGGGCATCATCTAAATCCGTTGAGACGACACCATATGAACTGTGGTTTGGCAAGAAACCTAAGCCGTCGTTTCTTAAAAGTTTGGGGTTGCGATGCTTATGTGAAAAAGTTTCGGCCTGATAAGCTCAAACCCGAATCGGAGAAGTGTGTATTCATAGGATACCCAAAAGAAAATGTTGGGTACACCTTCTATCACAGATCCAAAGGCAAGATCTTTGTTGCTAAGAATGGATCCTTTCTAGAGAAGGAGTTTCTCTCGAAAGAAGTGAGTGGGAGGAAAGTAGAACTTGATGGGGTAACTGTACCTTCTCCCGAATTGGAAAGTAGCTCATCACAGAAATCAGTTCGAGTGATTCCTACACCAATTGGTGAGGAAGCTAATGATGATGATCATGAAACTTCAGATCAAGTTACAACAGAACCTCGTAGGTCAACCAGAGCATGTTCCTCACCAGAGTGGTACGGTAATCCTGTTCTGGAAGTCATGTTACTAGACCATGACAAACCTACGAACTATGAGGAAGCGATGATGAGCCCAGATTCCGCAAAATGGCTTGAGGCCATGAAATCTGAGATAGGATACATGTATGAGAACAAAGTGTAGACTTTGGTTGACTTGCCTGATGATCGGCAAGCCATTGAGAATAAATGGATTTTCAAGAGGAAGACGAATGCTGATAGTAGTGTTACTATCTACAAAGCTCGAATTGTCGCAAAAGGGTTTTCGACAAGTTCTAGGTGTTGACTACGATGAGATTTTCTCACTCGTAGCGATGCTTAAAGTCTGTCCG
Organism: Triticum urartu; assembly: GCF_003073215.2. Taxonomy (NCBI): domain Eukaryota; kingdom Viridiplantae; phylum Streptophyta; class Magnoliopsida; order Poales; family Poaceae; genus Triticum; species Triticum urartu. Next base: position 36,790,698 of record NC_053026.1, read on the forward strand.
AATCATGTTAGCAATTGCCACATTTTATGAAATCTGGCAAATGGATGTCAAAACTGTATTGCTTAATGGTTCTCTTAAAGAAGAGTTGTATATGATGCAGCCAGAAGGTTTTGTCAATCCTATTGGTGCTAACAAAGTGTGCAAGCTCCGGCGATCCATCTATGGACTGGTGCAAGCATCTTGGAGTTGGAATATATGCTTTGATGAGTTGATCAAAGCATATAGTTTTATACAGACTTGTGATGAAGCCTGTATTTACAAGAAAGTGAGTGGGAGCACTACAGCCTTTCTGATAAGTATATGTAAATGACATATTGTGAATCGGAAATGATGTAGAATTTTTTTGGAAAGCATAAAGGACTGTTTGAAAGGAGTTTTTCAAAGAAAGACCTCGGTGAAGCTGCTTACATATTGAGCATCAAGATCTATAGAGATAGATCAAGACGCTTGATAAGTTTTTTCAATGAGTACATACCTTGAGAAGATTTTGAAGTAGTTCAAAATGGAATAGTCAAAGAAGGAGTTCTTGCCTGTGTTGCAAGGTGTGAAGTTGAGTAAGACTCAAAGCCTGACCACGGCAGAAGATAGAAAGAGAATGAAAGTGATTCCCTATGCCTCAGCCATAGGTTCTATAAAGTATGCCATGCTGTGTACCAGACCTATTGTATACCATGCCCTGAGTTTGGCAAGGGATTACAATAGTGATCTAGGAGTAGATCACTGGACATTGGTCAAAATTATCCTTAGAGGACTAAGGAAATATTTTTGGTTATGGAGGTGATAAAGAGTTCGTCGTAAAGAGTTACGTCGATGCAAGCTTTTACACCGATCCTAATGACTCTGTGTCTCAATCTGGGTACATATTGAAAGTGGGAGCAATTAGCTAAAGTATCTCTACGCAGAGCATTGTAGACATAGAAAATTTGCTAAATACATACGGCTCTGAATGTGGCAGACCCGTTGACTAAACTTCTCTCACAAGAAAAACATGATCACACCTTAGTACTCTTTTGGTGTTAATCACATGGCGATGTGAACTAGATTGCTAACTCTAGTAAACCCTTTGAGTATTGGTCACATGGCGATGTGAACTATGGGTGTTAATCACATGGTGATGTGAACTATTGGTGTTAAATCACATGGCGATGTGAACTAGATTATTGACTCTAGTGCAAGTGGGAGACTGAAGGAAATATGCCCTAGAGGCAATAATAAAGTTATTATTTATTTCCTTATATCATGATAAATGTTTATTATTCAAGCTAGAATTGTATTACATGTGTGAATACATAGACAAAACAAAGTGTCCCTAGTATGCCTCTACTAGACTAGCTCGTAAATCAAAGATGGTTAAGTTTCCTGACCATAGACATGTGTTGTCATTTGATGAACGGGATCACATCATTAGGAGAATGATGTGATGGACAAGACCCATCCGTTAGCTTAGCATAATGATCATTTAGTTTTATTGCTATTGCTTTCTTCATGACTTATACATGTTCCTCTTACTATGAGATTATGCAACTCCCGAATACCGGAGGAACACCTTGTGTGCTATCAAACGTCACAACGTAACTAGGTGATTATAGAGATGCTCTATAAGTGTCTCTGAAGGTGTTTGTTGGGTTGGCATAGATCGAGATTAGGATTTGTCACTCCGTATATCGAAGAGGTATCTCTGGGCCCTCTCGGTAATGCACATCACTATAAGCCTTGCAAGCAATGTGACTAATGAGTTAGTCACGGGATGATGCATTACGGAACGAGTAAAGAGACTTGCCGGTAACGAGATTGAACTAGGTATGATGATACCGACGATCGAATCTTGGGCAAGTAACACACTGATGACAAAGAGAACAACGTATGTTGTTATGCGGTTTGACCGATAAAGATCTTCGTAGAATATGTAGGAACCAATATGAGCATCCGGGTTCCGCTATTGGTTATTGACCGGAGATGAGTCTCGGTCATGTCTACATAGTTCTCGAACCCGTAGGGTCCGCACGCTTAACGTTTGATAACGATATGTATTGTGAGTTATGTGATTTGATGTACCGATGGTTGTTCGGAGTCCCGGATGTGATCACGGACATGACGAGGAGTCTCGAAATGGTCGAGACATGAAGATTGATATATTGGAAGGTTATGTTTGGACACCGTAAAGGTTTCGGATAGGTTCGGGCATTTTCCAGAGTACCGGGGGTTTACCGGAACCCCCGGGGGGTTAATGGGCCTTCATGGGCCAGAGTGGAAGAGAGAAGGAGGCAGCCAAGTGTGGAGCACGCCACCTAGGCCCAATCCGAATTGGGGTAGGGTTTTGGGGGGCGCCCCCCTTTCCTTCTCTCCCTCTTCCTCTTCCTTCTTCTCCTACTCCGACAAGGAAAGGGGAAACCTACTCCTACTCGGAGTAGGAATCCCCCCTTAGGGCGCGCCCCTTGACGCACCCCATCCTTTATATACAGGGGAATCCTCCTCCTCCTCCCATCCTTTATATACGGGGGAAGGGGGCACCCCATAGACGCACAAGTTGATTTCTTAGCCGTGTGCGGTGCCGCCCTCCACAGATTTCCACCTCGATCATGTTGTCGTAGTGCTTAGGCGAAGCCCTGTGTCGGTAACTTCATCATCATTGTCACCACGCCGTTGTGCTGGCGAAACTCTCCCCTGGCCTCAGTTTCATCTAGAGTTCAAGGGACATCACTGAGCTAAACGTGTGCAGATCGCGGAGGTGCCGTGCGTTCGGTACTTGATCGGTTGGATCGCGAAGATGTTCGACTACATCAACCGCGTTACTTAACGCTTCCGCTTTCTCTCTACGAGGATACGTGGACACACTCTCCCCGCTCATTGCTATGCTTCTCCTAGATAGATCTTGCGTGATCGTAGGCAAATTTTTTGAAATACTACGTTCCCCAACAGTGCGGGAGGCCACCGAGGTGGGCAAAACCCACCTGGGCGCGCCTGGGGGCTGTGCTCCCCTCGGAGCTCCCCTCAGGTACTTTCTTGGCCCAACAGGTGTCTTCTGGTCCAGAAAATTCACCAAAAAGTTTTGCTGCGTTTGGACTCCGTTTGGTATTGATTTTCTGCGAAGTAAAAAACAAGCAAAAAATAACAACTGGCACTTGGCACTATGTCAATAGGTTAGTCCCAAAAAATGATATAAAATTGCTATAAAATTATTGTAAAACATCCAAGAATGATAATATTACAGCATAGAACAATCAAAAATCATAGATGCGTTGGAGACGTATCAGGTCTCTCTGCAACGATGAACCGTGGCCGAGCAAGCAGTGACACATGTAGTAGTAGAGCCCCCAACATAGCAGTTCAGGCAGTCCTTTCTAAACCGTGTACACGTACATACAACCACATGCCAAAAAATATGGCCACGTACGTACATACGGGAGGGGTCTCGAAGGCGTACTCGCGCATACGTATAGCCAGGGCTCGTGTACATGGAGAGGCAACGGACGGCAGCAACAACGTCATGTTCATCGGGCAGCCCACCGGCTGGGTCGGAACAGAGAAACAACGTCCTGTTCATCGGGAGGCAACAGACTGGGTCGGAATGCGTCCTTGATGACCCTCAAGTATAGGGGATCAATCATAGTCCTTTCGATAAGTAAGAGTGTCGAACCCAACGAGGACCAGAAGGAAATGACAAGTGGTTTTCAACAAGGTATTTTCTGCAAGCACTGAAAGTATAGGAAACGAGTAGTTTGATAGCAAGATAATTTGTAACGAGAGAGTAACGATAGTAGTAACAAAAGTGCAGCAAGGTAGCCCAATCCTTTTGAGGCAAAGGACAGGCCAAAACGGCCTCTTATGATAAGCAAAGCGTTCTTGAGGGTACATGGGAATTCCATCTAGTCACTTTCATCATGTTGGTTTGATTTGTGTTCGCTACTTTAATAATTTGATATGTGGGTGACCGGTGCTTAGGTGTTGTTCTTACTTGAACAAACCTCCTACTTAATTATGATTAACCCCCCATAAGCATCCGCAACTACGAGAAAAGTATTAAGAATAAATTCTAACCATAGCATTAAACTTTTGGATCCAATTCAGTCCCTTACGAAATAGCGCATAAACTAGGGTTTAAGATTCTGTCACTCTCGCAACCCATCAGCTAATTACTACTCCACAATGCATTCCCTTAGGCCCAAATATGGTGAAGTGTCATGTAGTCGACGTTCACATGACACCACTAAGGGAATCACAATATACATACCATCAAAATATCGAACACATATAAAATTCGCATGATTACTTGCAACAAGATTTCTCCCGTGACCTCAAGAACAAAAGTAACTACTCACAATTGATAATCATGATCAAGATCATAGGGCTATTAAATAGCACAATGGATTTGAACATATAATCTTCCACCAAATAAACCATATAGTAATCAACTACAAGATGTAATCAACACTACTAGTCACCCACAAGTACCAATCTATAGTTCCGGTACAAAGATTGAACACAAGAGATGAACTAGGGTTTGAGAGGAGATGGTGTTGTTGAAGATGTTTATGGATATTGCCCTCCCCAAGATGGGAGAGTGGTTGGTGATGATGATAACGATGATTCCGCCCTCCGGGATGGAAGTTCCTCCGACGGAATCGCTCCACCGAAGGGCAAAAGTGTTCTGCCCAAGTTCCGCCTCGAGACGGCGGCGCTCCGTCCCGGAAGTCCTCTCCTTATTTTTTCTAGGCCAAAATGACTTATATACCAGAATATGGGCACCAGAGGTGGGCTGGGCTGAGCACAACCCACCAGGGCACGCCTGGGCTCCTTGGCGCGCCCTGGTGTCTTGTGCTCACAAGGTGCCCCCCCTCCGGTAGTTATTTGCTCCAGTATTTCTTATATATTCCATAAAAATTCTCCATGAAGTTTCAGCTCATTTGGAGTTGTGTAGAATAGGTAGCCTGACGTAGCTTTTCCAGGTCCAGATTTCCAGCTGCCGGAATTCTCCCTCTTTGTGTGAACCTTGCATATTACGAGAGAAAAGGCATTAGAATTACTCCAAAAAGCATTGTTATGCATAAAACATTACATATAACAATAGGTAAACATGATGCAAAATGGACGTATCAGTCATGTTTAATGGGAGCCAACCGGCTTGGATGGAACAGTCGAAATGGGGTCTGGCGTACCGAAGTACGGAGGAAACGACCTTCTGTTCAATCGGCTATGGTCGAAACGGGGGTCTTGTTCATCGGAAGGGGTGTGGCGTACCGCAAAACAGAGGAAACATACTTGTATTGGAGCGCTACGGTCAAAACGGGGCTCCTGTTCATCGGGAGGGGTGTGGCATACCGCAAAACGGGACTCCACGGGCTACTGTTCACCCACTGTCGACTTCCTTCAGTCTCCACTTGCACTGTTCATCCACCGCGTCTTCCTCCTGCCTCCACCAGCCACTGTTCATCCATGGGTTACTATTCATCCAGCCCTCCACCAGCTACTATTCAACAAGCCCTCCACGGGGTCCTGTTCATCCACCCCCAACCAGCTCGGCTGTGGCGGCCTCCTCTCGGGGTCCTGTTCATCTAGGGGCAACGACCTACTACTACTACCACAGGGTCCTGTTCATCCAGCCCCCACCGGGAACTGTTCATCCAACCCCAACCACGTACATCTCGACTCGTTCAACCAACCCCCATGTTCACTGTTCATCAAGAGGCAACAGGTTTGATCGGCTTCAGTAAGCAGCAGTAGCAGCGATAGATCGCTCGGGTTCAGTTAGCAGCAGTAGCGAAGGAATCGCTCGATCGGGTTTAGTTAACATCCAAGGGATCGATCGCTGGGTTCAGTAACGCGCGTAGCTAGTGCAATCGCTCGGGTTCAGTAAGCGAAATTGCTCGGGTTCAGTTAGAGCCCAACGCCTCGCGCACACACGCGTACGTGTACGAGAGAAAGGCACAATCCCTCTGTGCATCGCTCGGCCCCGACCACCTACCGTAACCGGGAACTCCCCGAAATTTTCCTCTCCCTTGCTTCTACCATGATTTTTTCCTTCATGGACGGCCCAAAGAATGTCATGCAGGTGCATCTCTGGCCCGCCCAGGACAAAAAGCCCATTTTCTACATGATTTTTTGTCATGAAGTGTAACATCCCAAATTTTCAATTTGGAATGTTATACATTAGATCATCATGCATATCTTATTTTCTTGCATTTTTCTCGATCCTAGAAGTTTCACGCAACTCAACGACCCTCGGAGAGAGTTGGAGATTTCGTTATTCTCAAATTTGAGAGTTTTCTCAAATTTTGAAAAGAGGATCATTTGATTTATTTATTTCATCTTCAATTATTTTTTCCAATATCAAAAATATGAGAGAGGGGAATAATATGACTTTCCCAAATTTAGGAAAAATGAGGATTTGATAAGTAAATCAAATTTCGTTTGCCAGAGTTTTATTTGCATTTTATTTGGATAGGGAAAATGCGTGTTTTCAAAAATTGCATTTTAGGCCCGGAGAAAAGTTCATTTTGTTCGGCTCATTTTTAGGAGTCGGGGAAAATTTACTTTATTAGTTTTGGAGTCCGGTAGATTTGTTTTTCTGTTTTTTTTCCGAGCGGCGAACCTTAAAAAAAATTCTCAGCGACTTGGGCCAAAGGCCCAAGCCGCCGCAAGCCAAGCCGCCGGCCAGGAGGGCCATCGCCCGCGTGCGCCAGGCGCAAGGCAGGAGCCGCCGCCGCCGTTGCCTCTTTTAGGTTTCCTAGTAAGACTTTGTCCTACTTCCGTATATTCCTTTTCTTTTTTTAGATCTTTCCTACTCCTATTCTTATTCCTTAATCCCTCCTCCAAGCAAACCCTTCCCTCCCCAATATAAATACCCAAGCACCCCCCCTCTAATCATCAAACCCAAAGCCTAGAGCTCCGCCATACCCCGCGCCGCGCCACCCCACACCCCGCGCCGCCGCACCTTGCCACCGCGCCGCGCCACCCCACACCTCGCGCCGCCGCACCTTGCCACCCCACACCTCGCGCCGCCGCACCTTGCCACCGCGCCGCGCCACCCCACACCCCGCGCTGCCGCACCTTGCCACCGCGCCGCGCCACCCCACACCCCGCGTCGCCGCACCTTGCCACTGCCGCCGCCGCACCATCACCGCGCCCCACACCCGCGCCGCGCCTAGTGCCCCGCCGCCGCGCCCTGCGTCACCCGCGCGCCGCCCATCACCCGCGCCGCCGCCGCACCTTGCCGCCGCCCCACGCCCACGCCGCCGGAGTTCCTCGCCGGAGACTTCACCGGAGGTAGCCCCGCGCTACATCTATTCTTTCATCGGATCGTTTTCTTCTAATCATTCCGATTCTTTTTCTCCGATTCGTATTTCTTCGCCAAACCGTTCCGGTTTTCTAGATCGGTTTTTCGATCGGTTTTCTTCTCCGAAACCCTAGATCGGATTCGTTCTCTTTTCCGATTTAGTTGTCTTATGACCGTTCGCCAGACCGTTCGTCCTAACGAACGTGATCACCAGATTTCTTCTAGGTTAACGAACGTCCGTTCGTTTAACCGTTCTTCTTTTTCTTTTTCTTTTCGTCGGATTTATTCCGCGATCGCGATCTCAGATCCGATCTTCGTTCTAGTTTTTCTTCCTGCTCGTTTATCGGAATCAGGTGATTCAAGCGCCTGGAGTTTCGTTTCGAAACCGCCGTTTCGACTAATCTACTTTAACTAAGTTTTTGCTACGGTAAAATTTGACCTAGTTTCAACTTGCTAGAACCGAGTTGTTTTCCGCCGGTTGTTTTCAGTTTCTTTGTTCGGTTCTTTCTTTCTTTGCAACCGGAGTTCTTAAGTTGAACTTTCTGGTTCGATCTTTTGTTCGATTTTTACCTGTGCATTAGATGAGTACTTATTGAATGCTTGTTGGTTGTCTGCGTTAGATCACCCGGATTGCGCCGCTTGTTACGTCGAAACCCTAGGACTCACGGATCATCAGCAAGGCAAGTTCACACTTTGATCATACCTTTTCTACAACCCAGTTTTATTGCATTAGATCAATCCTCACACATTGCATGTTTAGGATCTAATTAAATTGTGGGATGGGAAGTAGATGAGGTAGTACCTATTACCTGTTATTATGAAACCTTGGGAGTTACTTCTACGTTTGCTTATTATGCCATGCTATGCTAGTAGACATGGATTGGGTGAGTGATGTCCATGACAGATGTGAGATTGATAATTTTAATGGTTTATCTAAGGTGGCAACTTAAACACACATCTGGGTGGATTGAGGCACCTGATGTCTATCAGGACTTGCCTGTTTTTTTTTTCGGACCGCCACCCAGGCTCAAAGGGATCATAAGACTATTCATACTAGAAACTTCCGTGTGCAGTCACAAGCCATTATGGGCTCTGGCATAGTTGATTAAGTCGTGCGAACTCTTACAGGGGTAGACTAGCAGATGTAGGGGATGTAGGTGGTACGGTCTACTCCACCGTAAGGTGCTAGTGCTTATGAAAGACTATGTCTCGGTCATCCGTCTTCTCAAACACCATGTAGTGCGAGAAAACAAACGGAGGCGATCGAGTCTTGTGGGGAAAAGTGCGCAAACCTCTGCAGAGTGTATAAACTAATCATGATTAGCCGTGTCCCCGGTTATGGACATCTTGAGTATCTAGTTCTTCGATTATCCTGTTGATCTCATCATGTTACTTCTAAATTAATATTGTTGGGTTATTGATGACTATTTTTAATTGGGATTGAGAATTCTGTCAACCATTCTCAATGATTACCAACCACCATGGTAGTTAAATAAATTTATTCCTTTGTAGTAGGGAAAAATTGGCTTTTCGCAAAAACCTTATAACCATAGAGCTTTTCCACCAGCCATATATGCATGTAGTGATAGCTATTGTTCATCATTATTCTCTATGGTGTGAATTTGCCAGTACGTTCAATGTACTGACCCGTTTCGGGCTGCAACGTCTAATGTTGCAGGTTTCTTACGACGAGTAAGTAATACGTTAGGGTTACGATTTCTACACTCAACTTTGTCGTTGGTGTTGATGGGAGTCCACAATCTTGTTGCTTCCGCTATATTGGATTGAGGTAATAGTATTTACGTTACTTTATACATGTGATTTACCTCTGTTATAAATCCTTCGAGTACTGTGTGTGTGTCAGCATACCGATCCAGGGATGACACTTAAGCACAGAGACTTGATCCATTCGGGTCGGGTCGCTACATGAAGTAGGAGCCCACCACATCTACGATGATACCGGATTTTGTCACAATTATCATCATAAAAGTGTTATAAGCATGACAGAAAAAATTCGTTTAGCCCAAAATGTCACGGATGTGTCTTTTTTTGTAGTGATTGCTTGAGGACAAGCAAAGGTTAAAGCTTGGGGGAGTTGATACGTCTCCGTCGTATCTACTTTTCCTAACGCTTTTCCTCTTGTTTTGGACTCTTATTTGCATGATTTGGATCAAACTAACCAAGAGTGACGCTATTTTTAGCAGAACTACCATGGTGTTGTTTTTGTGCAGAAATAGAAGTTCTCGGAATGGAACGAAACTTTTTGGGGAATTATTTCAGAATATATAAAAAAAATACTGGAGCCAAGAACCACCGGAGGGGGGGCCCTAGGTGAGCACAACCCACCAGGGCGCGCCCCCTCCAAGCGCGCCCAGGTGGGTTGTACCCACCTGGTGGACCCGCAGACCCTGATTCCAACTCTATAAATACCCATATTTGGAGAAAAAATTAGGGAGAAAGTTTCATCGTGTTTCATGATACGGAGCCGCCGCCACCTCCTGTTCTTTATCGGGGGGCCAGATCTCGAGTCCGTTTTGGGCTCCGGAGAGGGGGGTCTTCAATCATCGTCATCACCAACCCTTTTCCATCGCCAATTCCATGATGCTCCCCATCGGGAGTGAGTAATTCCTTCGTAGGCTCGCTGGTCGGTGAGGAGTTGGATGAGATTCATCATTTAATCGAGTTAGTTTTGTTAGGGCTTGATCCCTAATATCCATTATGTTATGAGATTGATGTTGTTATGACTTTTCCATGCTTAATGCTTGTCACTTTGGGCTCGGGTGCCATGATTTCAGATATGAACCATTTATGTTTTCACCATTATATCTATGTTCTAGATTCGATTTTGCAAGTAATATTTACCTATTACGTGTTATGATCCGTAAACCCCGGGTTGACAATGATCGGGATACTTTCCGGTGATGACTGTAGTTTGAGGAGTTCATGTATTCACTGTGTGTTAATGCTTTGTTCCGGTTCTCTATTAAAAGGAGGCCTTAATATCCCTTAGTTTCCTTATGGGCCCCGCTGCCACGAAAGGGTAGGACAAAAGATGTCACACAAGTTCTTTCCATAAGCATGTATGGCTATTTACGAAATACATGCCTACGTTATATTTATGAGCTGGAGCTAGTTTTGTATCGCCCTAGGTTATGAGTGTCATATGATGAATATCGTCCAATGAATCCACCAATCCAATGCCTACGAATTTCCTACATATTGTTCTTGCTAAGTTACAATTGTTGTTGTTACTGGTAGACTTGCTGCAAAATCATTGATATCAGTGTTACCGTTACTATTGATGTTACTACTGTTGGGGAATCTAGTAATTTCAAAAAAATTCCTACGCACACGCAAGATCATGGTGATGCACAGCAACGAGAGGAGAGTGTGATCTACGTACCCTTGTAGATCGCAACGGAAGCGTTGACACAACGTAGAGGAAGTAGTCGTACGTCTTCTTCCCGATCCGACCGATCCCAGCACCGTTACTCCGGCACCTCCGAGTTCTTAGCACACGTACAGCTCGATGACGATCCCCGGGCTCCGATCCAGCAAAGCTTCGGGGAGGAGTTCCGTCAGCACGACGGCGTGGTGACGATCTTGATGTTCTACCGACGCAGGGCTTCGCCTAAGCACTACAACGATATGATCGAGGTGGAATATGGTGGCAGGGGGCACCGCACACGGCTAAGGAACGATCTCAATGATCAACTTGTGTGTCTTGGGGTGCCCCCTGCCCCCGTATATAAAGGGGCAAGGGGAGGAGGCCGGCCGGCCAGGTGTGGCGCGCCAAGGAGGAGTCCTCCTCCTAGTAGGAGTAGGACTCCTACTAGGAGGGGGAAAGAGGTGGAGTGGGAGAAGGAAAGGGGGGGCGCCGCCCCCCTCCCCTAGTCCAATTCGGACCAGGGAGGAGGTGGCGCGCGGCCCACCTCTGGCAGCCCTTCTCTCTCTCCATTAAAGCCCATAAGGCCCATTACTTCTCCCGGTAGGGTTCCGGTAACCCTCCGGCTCTCCGGTTTTATCCGAAATCACCCGGAACACTTCCGGTGTCCGAATATAGTCATCCAATATATCAATCTTTATGTCTCGACCATTTTGAGACTCCTCGTCATGTCCGTGATCATATCCGGGACTCCGAACTAACTTCGGTACATCAAAATGCATAAACTCATAATAACTGTCATCGTAACGTTAAGCGTGCGGACCCTACGGTTCGAGAACAATGTAGACATGACTGAGACACATCTCCGGTCAATAACCAATAGCGGGACCTGGATGCCCATATTGACTCCTACATATTCTACGAAGATCTTTATCGGTCAGACCGCATAACAACATATGTTGTTCCCTTTGTCATCGGTATGTTACTTGCCCGAGATTCGATCGTCGGTATCCAATACCTAGTTCAATCTCGTTACCGGCAAGTCTCTTTACGCGTTCCGTAATACATCATCCCACAACTAACTTATTAGTTGCAATGCTTGCAAGGCTTATGTGATGTGCATTACCGAGAGGGCCCAGAGATACCTCTCCGACAATCGGAGTGACAAATCCTAATCTCGAAATACGCCAACCCAACATCTACCTTTGGAGACACCTGTAGAGCTCCTTTATAATCACCCATTTACGTTGTGACGTTTGGTAGCACACAAAGTGTTCCTCCGGTAAACGGGAGTTGCATAATCTCATTGTCATAGGAACATGTATAAGTCATGAAGAAAGCAATAGCAACATACTAAACGATCGGGTGCTAAGCTAATGGAATGGGTCATGTCAATCAGATCATTCAACTAATGATGTGACCTCGTTAATCAAATAACAACTCTTTGTCTATGGTTAGGAAACATAACCATCTTTGATTAACGAGCTAGTCAAGTAGAGGCATACTAGTGACACTCTGTTTGTCTATGTATTCACACATGTATTATGTTTCCGGTTAATACAATTCTAGCATGAATAATAAACATTTAGCATGATATAAGGAAATAAATAATAACTTTATTATTGCCTCTAGGGCATATTTCCTTCAATCTCCCACTTGCACTAGAGTCAATAATCTAGATCACATCTCCATGTGATTAACATCGATAGTTCACATCATCATGTGATTAACACCCATAGTTCACATCGCCATGTGACCAACACCCAAAAGGTTTACTAGATTCGGTAATCTAGTTCACATCGTTATGTGATTAACACCCAAAGAGTACTAAGGTGTGATCATGTTTTGCTTGTGAGAGAATTTTAGTCAACGGGTCTGCCACATTTAGATCCACATGTATTTTGCAAATTTCTATGTCAATAATGCTCTGCATGGAGCTACTCTAGCTAATTGCTCCCACTTTCAATATGTATCTAGACCGAGACTTAGAGTCATCTAGATTAGTGTCAAAACTTGCATCGGCGTAACCCTTTACGACGAACCCTTTTGTCATGTCCATAATCGAGAAACATATCCTTATTTCACTAAGGATAATTCTGACCGCTGTCCAGTGATCTACTCCTAGATCACTATTGTACTCCCTTGCCAAATCAGTGCAGGGTATACAATAGATCTGGTACATAGCATGACATACTTTATAGAATCTATGGCCAAGGCATAGGGAATGACTTTCATTCTCTTTCTATCTTCTGCCTTGGTCGGGCTTTGAGTCTTACTCAACTTCACACCTTGTAATACAGGCAAGAACTCTTTCTTTGACTGCTCCATTTTGAACTACTTCAAAATCTTGTTAAGGTATGTACTCATTGAAAAAACTTATCAAGCGTCTTGATCTATCTCTATAGATCTTTAAGCTCAATATGTAAGCAGCTTCACCGAAGTCTTTCTTTGAAAAACTCCTTTAAAACACTCCTTTATGCTTTACAGAATAATTCTACATTATTTCCGATCAACAATATGTCATTCACATATACTTATCAGAAATGCTGTAGTGCTCCCACTCACTTTCTTGTAAATACAGGCTTCACCGCAATTCTGTATAAAACTATATGCTTTGATCAACTTATCAAAGCATGTATTCCAACTCCGAGATTCTTGCACCAGTCCATAGATGAATCACTGGAGCTTGCATATTTTGTTAGCACCTTTAGGATTGACAAAACCTACTGGTTGCATCATATACAACTCTTCTTTAAGAAATCCATTAAGGAATGCAGTTTTGTTTATCCATTTGCCAGATTTCATAAAATGCGGCAATTGCTAACATGATTCGGACAGACTTAAGCATAGATACGAGTGAGAAACTCTCATCGTAGTCAACACTTTGAACTTGTCGAAAACCTTTTGCGACAATTCTAGCTTTGTAGATAGTAACACTACTATCAACGTCTGTCTTCCTCTTGAAGATCCATTTATTTCTATGGCTTGCCGATCATCGGGCAAATCCATCAAAGTCCATACTTTGTTCTCATACATGGATCATATCTCAGATTTCATGGCCTCAAACCATTTCGCGGAATCTGGGCTCATCATCGCTTCCTCATAGTTCGCAAGTTCGTCATGGTCTAGTAACATGACTTCCAGAACAGGATTACCGTACCACTCTGGTGCGGATCTCACTCTGGTTTACCTACGAGATTCGATAGTAACTTGATCTGAAGTTACATGATCATCATCATTAGCTTCCTCACTAATTGGTGTAGTAGTCACAAGAACAGATTTCTGTGATGAACTACTTTCCAATAAGGGAGAAGGTACAATTACCTTATCAAGTTTTCTACTTTCCTCCCACTCACTTCTTTCGAGAGAAACTCCTTCTCTAGAAAGGATCCATTCTTAGCAACGAATGTCTTGCCTTCGGATCTGTGATAGAAGGTGTACCCAACAGTCTCCTTTGGGTATCCTATGAAGACATATTTCTCCGATTTGAGTTTGAGCTTATCGAGATGAAACTTTTTCACATAAGCATCGCAACTCCAAACTTTAAGAAACGACAGCTTAGGTTTCTTGCCAAACCATAGTTCACACGGTGTCGTCTCAACGGAATTAGATGGTGCCCTATTTAACGTGAATGCAGCTGTCTCTAATGCATAACCCCAAAACGATAGTGGTAGATCGGTAAGAGACATCATAGATCGCACTATACCTAATAAAGTATGGTTATGACGTTCGGACACACCATTACACTATGGTGTTCCATGTGGCGTGAGTAGTGAAACTATTTCACATTGTTTTTAACTGAAGGCCAAACTCGTAACTCAAATACTCTTCTCTACGATCAGATCATAGAAACTTTATTTTCTTGTTACGATGATTTTTCACTTCACTCTGAAATTCTTTGAACTTTTCAAATGTTTCAGACTTATGTTTCATCAAGTAGATATACTCATATCTGCTCAAATCATATGTGAAGATCAGAAAATAATGATACTTGTCGCGAGCCTCAATATTCATCGGACCACATACATCAGTATGTATGATTTCCAACAAATCTGTTGCTCGCTCCATTGTTCCGAAGAACGGAGTTTTAGTCATCTTGCCCATGAGGCATGATTCGCAAGCATCAACTGATTCATAATCAAGTGATTCAAAAAGCCCATCAGCATGGAGTTTCTTCATGCGCTTTACACCAATATGACCTAAACGGCAGTGCCACAAATAAGTTGCACTATCATTATTAACTTTGCATCTTTTGGTTTCAATATCATGAATATGTGTATCACTACGATCGAGATCCAATGAACTTGTTTCATTGGGTGTATGACCATCGAAGGTTTTATTCATGTAAACAGAACAACAATTATTATCTGACTTTAATGAATAACCGTATTGCAATAAACATGATCAAATCATATTCATGCTCAACGCAAAAACCAATAACACTTATTTAGGTTCAACACTAATCCCGAAATTATAGGGAGTGTGCGATGATGATCATATCAATCTTGGAACTACTTCCAACACACATCGTCACTTCACCCTTAACTAGTCTCTGTTTATTCTTCAACTCCTATTTCTAGTTACTACTCTTAGCAACTGATCCAGTATCAAATACTGAGGGGTTGCTATAAACACTAGTAAAGTACACATCAATAACATGTATATCAAATATACTTTTGTTCACTTTGCCATCCTTCTTATCTGCCAATCACTTGGGGTAGTTCCGCTTCCAGTGACCAGTCCCTTTGCAGTAGAAGCACTTAGTCTCAGGTTTAGGATCAGACTTGGGCTTCTTCACTTGAGCAGCAACTTGCTTGCCATTCTTCTTGAAGTTCCCCTTCTTCCCTTTGCCTTTTTCTTGAAACTAGTGGTCTTGTCAACCATCAACACTTGATGTTTTTCTTGATTTCTACCTTCGTTGATTTCAGCATCACGAAGAGCTTGGGATTTGTTTCCGTTATCCCTTGCATATTATAGTTCATCACGAAGTTTTACTAACTTGATGATGGTGACTAGAGAATTCTGTCAATCACTATCTTATCTGGAAGATTAACTCCCACTTGATTCAAGCGATTGTAGTACCGAGACAATCTGAGCACATGCTCACTAGTTGAGCGATTCTCCTCCATCTTTTAGCTATAGAACTTGTTGGAGACTTCATATCTCTCAACTCGGGTATTTGCTTGAAATATTATCTTCAACTCCTAGAACATCTCATATGGTCCATGACGTTCAAAACGTCTTTGAAGTCCCGATTCTAAGCCATTAAGCATGGTGCACTAAACTATCAAGTAGTCATCATATTGAGCTAGCCAAACGTTCATAACGTCTGCATTTGCTCCTGCAATAGGTCTATCACCTAGCGGTGCATCAAGGACATAATTCTTCTGTGCAGCAATGAGGATAAACCTCAGATCACGGATCCAATCCGCATCATTGCTACTAATATCTTTCAACACAATTTTCTCTAGGAACATATCAAAATAAACACAGGGAAGCAACAACGCGAGCTATTGATCTACAACATAATTTGCAAAATACTACCAAGACTAAGTTCATGATAAATTTAAGTTCAATTAATGAAATTACTTAAAGAACTCCCACTTAGATAGACATCCCTCTAATCCTCTAAGTGATCACGTGATCCATATCAACTAAACCATGTCCGATCATCACGTGAGATGGAGTAGTTTCAATGGTGAACATCACTATGTTGATCATATCTACTATATGATTCACGCTCGACCTTTCGGTCTCCGTGTTCCGAGGCCATATCTGTATATGCTTGGCTCGTCAAGTATAACCTGAGTATTCCGCGTGTGCAACTGTTTTGCACCCGTTGTATTTGAACGTAGAGCCTATCACACCCGATCATCACGTGGTGTCTCAGCATGAAGAATTTCGCAACGGTGCATACTCAGGGAGAACACTTCTTGATAATTTAGTGAGAGATCATCTTATAATGCTACCGTCAATCAAAGCAAGATAAGATGCATAAAAGATAAACATCACATGCAATCAATATAAGTGATATGATATGGCCATCATCATCTTGTGCTTGTGATCTCCATCTCCGAAGCACCGTCATGATCACCATCGTCACCGACGCGACACCTTGATCTCCATCGTAGCATCGTTGTCGTCTCGCCAATCTTATGCTTCCACGACTATCGCTACCGCTTAGTGATAAAGTAAAGCATTACATCGCGATTGCATTGCATACAATAAAGAGACAACCATATGGCTCCTGCCAGTTGCCGATAACTCGGTTACAAAACATGATCATCTCATACAATAAAATTTAGCATCATGTCTTGACCATATCACATCACAATGACATGCCCTAGCAAACAACAAGTCGATAGAAGTCCTCTATTTGTTAGTTGCAAGTTATTCACGTGGCTAGCTATCACTTTGATAGAGTATTTAGTAAGAGACAGCTTAATCTCAAACTCTTAATACTCAAATACAAAAGCTCACTACACTCTGTACAATAGGTGTGAAGAGGATGTCAGGTAGATTCTCATAGTCGGCCACTACTGGTTGGTTTATAATTAGCAAGAAAATCAGAAGTCCATTCACCAGTCGCCTCAAAGAACTTCGTCTATGAGTGTATGGCATGAGAGAAAAGTGAAAATCATTCCCTATGCCCAGCGATCAGTATCATGTATGTCAACCGCGGACCCATGTCCTTGCTATTAGTTTAGCAGGGAGGTACCAAAGTAATCCAGGAGTGGATCACTGGACAGGTCAAGAACATCTGAAATACCTGAAAAGGACTAAGGATATGTTTCTCGTTTATGGAGGTGACAAAGAGCTCGTCGTAAACGGTTACGTCGATGCAAGCTTTGACACTGATCCGGATGACTCTAAGTCACAAACCGGATACGTATTTATTGAATGGTGGAGCTGTCAGTTGGTGCAGTTCTAAGCAGAAGCGTCGTGGCGGGATCTACGTGTGAAGCGAATACATAGCTGCTTCGGAAGCAGCAAATGAAGGAGTCTGGATGAAGGAGTTCATATCCGATCTAGGTGTACCTAGTGCATCGGGTCCAATGAAAATCTTTGTGACAATACGTGGTGCACCTTGGCAAGCGAATCATAAGAGACAGCAATCGGGACCGCTTCATCCAACAATACCGCCGAACCAAAGTATGACATGCTGGTAAGCAGTATGACTTATATCGCCCACAACTCACTTGTGTTCTACTCGTGCATATAATCAAACCATAAAACCTAGGCTCGGATGCCACTGTTGGGGAACGTAGTAATTTCAAAAAAATTCCTACGCACACGCAAGATCATGGTGATGCATAGCAACGGGAGGGGAGAATGTTATCTACGTACCCTCGTAGATCGCAGCGGAAGTGTTGACACAATGTAGAGGAAGTAGTCGTACGTCTTCCCGATCCGACCGATCCAAGCACCGTTACTCCGGCACCTCCGAGTTCTTAGCACACGTGCAGCTCGATGACGCTCCCTGGGCTCCGATCCAGCAAAGCTTCGGGGATGAGTTCTATCAGCACAACGGCGTGGTGACGATGATGATGTACTACCGACGCAGGGCTTCGCCTAAGCACTACAACGATATGATCGAGGTGGAATATGGTGGCAGGGGGCACCGCACACGGCTAAGGAACGATCACGTGAATCAACTTGTGTGTTTAGGGGTGCCCCCTGCCCCCGTATATAAAGGAGCAAGGGGAGGAGGCCGGCCGGCCAGGTGTGGCGCGCCAAGGAGGAGTCCTCCTCCTAGCAGGAGTAGGACTCCTACTAGGAGGGGGAAAGAGGTGGAGAGGTAGAAGGAAAGGGGGGCGCCGCCCCCCTCCCCTAGTCCAATTCGGACCAGGGAGGAGGTGGCGCGCGACCCACCTCTGGCAGCCCCTCTCTCTCCACTAAGGCCCATATGGCCCATTACTTCTCCCGGGGGGGTTCCGGTAACCCTCCAGCTCTCCGGTTTTCTCCAAAATCACCCGGAACAATTCCAGTGTCCGAATATAGTCGTCCAATATATCAATCTTTATGTCTCGACCATTTCGAGACTCCTCGTCATGTCCGTGATCACATCCGGGACTCCGAACTAACTCGGTACATCAAAAATGCATAAACTCATAATAACTGTCATCGTAACGTTAAGCGTGCGGACCCTACGGTTCGAGAACAATGTAGACATGACTGAGACACATCTCCGGTCAATAACCAATAGCGGGACCTGGATGCCCATATTGGCTCCTACATATTCTACGAAGATCTTTATCGGTCAGACCGCGTAACAACATACGTTGTTCCCTTTGTCATCGGTATGTTACTTGCCCGAGATTCGATCGTCGGTATCCAATACCTAGTTCAATCTCGTTACCGGCAAGTCTCTTTACTCGTTCCATAATACATCATCCCGCAACTAACTTATTAGTTGCAATGCTTGCAAGGCTTATGTGATGTGCATTACCAAGAGGGCCCAGAGATACCTCTCCGACAATCGGAGTGACAAATCCTAATCTCGAAATACGCCAACCCAACATCTACCTTTGGAGACACCTGTAGAGCTCCTTTATAATCACCCAGTTACGTTGGGATGTTTGGTAGCACACAAAGTGTTCCTCCGGTAAACGGGAGTTGCATAATCTCATTGTCATAGGAACATGTATAAGTCATGAAGAAAGCAATAGCAACATACTAAACGATCGGGTGCTAAGCTAATGGAATGGGTCATGTCAATCAGATCATTCAACTAATGATGTGACCTCGTTAATCAAATAACAACTCTTTGTCTATGGTTAGGAAACATAACCATCTTTGATTAATGAGCTAGTCAAGTAGAGGCATACTAGTGACACTCTGTTTGTCTATGTATTCACACATGTATTATGTTTTCGGTTAATACAATTCTAGCATGAATAATAAACATTTATCATGATATAAGGAAATAAATAATAACTTTATTATTGGCTCTTGGGTATATTTCCTTCAACTACTACTATCAAAACTATCATATTACTGTGCTACTGATCACTTTCCTACATATATTTAATCTCCAGGTGTGGTTGAATTGACAACTCAACTTCTAATACTTGCAAATATTCTTTGGCTCCCCTTGTGTTGAATCTATAAATTTGGGTTGAATACTCTACCCTCGAAAATTGTTGTGATCCCCTATACCTGTGGGTTATCACTCCGCGTTCAGCACACGTTCAGCTCGAGGACGTCCTCGCCTTCTTGATCTAGCAAGTTGGGTGAAGTAGTAGACGAGTTCCGGTAGCACGAAGGCGTGGTGACGGTGGTGGTGCAACTATCTTCGCAAGGCTTCGCCGAGCACTACGAAAATTATGACCGAGAACGAACTAGAGGGAGAGGGGCACCACACACGGCTTGGGGATCATGGTGTTTGTTGCCCCTCTCCCTCCTCTCATATATATAGGTGGAGGGGGAGAGGAGGCAGCCCTAGAGCATGCCCTAAGTGGCCGGCGGCTGCCCTAGGCGCCTACCTAGCCCCCCTTCCATATATGGACATAGGGGGAAGGAAAGGGGGGTTGGCTAGCTTAGGGCGCCTCCCCCTTCCTTCCCTCCCTCCTTGGTGCATGGGTAGGGGCGGAGGGGCGCGCCAACCCCCTTGTGGGCTGGTGCACTTCCCCCCTTTGGCCCATAAGGCCCACCACTTACCGATGGCCTCCAGAAACCCCTTCCAGCACTCCGATAAATACCTGTACTTTTTGAAACCTTTCCGATGACTAAATACTATCATCCTATATATCAATCTTTACCTCCGGGCCATTCCGGAGCTCCTCGTCATGTACGTGATCTCATCCGGACTCCGAACAACATTCGATCACCAACTCACATAACTCATATAGTACTATATCATCAACGAACGTTAAGCGTGTGGACCCTATGGGTTCGAGAATGATGTACACATGACCAAGACGCTTCTCTGGTTAATAACCAATAGCGGGACCTGGATGCCCATATTGGTTTCTACATATTCTATGAAGATCTTTATCAGTCGAACCTTTATGACAACATACATATTTCCCTTTGTCTGTCGGTATGTTACTTGCCCGAGATACGATCGCTGTTATCTCCATACCTAGTTCAATCTCATTACCGGCAAGTCTCCTTACTCGTTCCGTAATACATCATCTTGCAACTAACTCCTTAGTCACTTTGCTTGCAAGCTTCTTGTGATGTGTATTACCGAGAGGGCCAGAGATACCTCTCCGATACACGGAGTGACAAATACCAATCTCGATCCATGCCAACTCAATAGACACCTTCGGAGATATCTGTAGTGCATCTTTATGATCACCCAGTTAAGTTGTGACGTTTGATAGCACACAAGGTATTCCTCCGGTATCCAGGAGTTGCATGATCTCATGGTTAAAGGAATATGTATTTGACATTAAGAAAGCAGTAGCAATAAACTGAACGATCATATGCTAAGCTAACAGATGGCCTCTAGTGCTTTCCTTTGTTAACTCACTTCACTAGTCTACTTGGACTTTATTTTTCTCTACCCACCTGGCACCCAAAATGGGGCCTTGGGCAGCTTGTAATTAACCATGTAACCACTGTACATCTTGTTACTTTAAATATAATTTCACAGTAGGAGCCTTTCCTACTGTTTCTCGGTCAAAAAAACATATGGGTCTTGTCCATCACATCATTCTCCTAATGATGTGATCCTGTTGTCAAGTGACAACACATGTCTATGGTTAGGAAACCTTAACCATCTCTTGATCAACGAGCTAGTCTAGTAGTGGCTTACTAGGGACACGATATTTGTTTATATATCCACACATGTATTTAAGTTTCCGGTCAATACAATTCTAGCACGAATAATAAACCTTTATCATGATTAAGGAAATATAATAATAACCACTTTATTATTTCCTCTAGGGCATATTTCCAACATTTGTGAGATTCACAGGAGAACACAGGTAATAGTCCCTATTGATTCAGTTTACCCATGAGAGATGACCCCTAAAAATGTGAAGCCATTGAATATAATGGTGGTTCACGAAGACATTCATGTCGAAGACAATGAGACATGAAGACATTCATCCGAAGATAATGGAGCACGAAGACATAGTCTTTTGGTAGTTCCATTTTCTTCTTTCTGGAGTCATAGGAACCATCGAACTGTCAAGTGGGGTCGAGGTAAACGAAGTCAAAAAACTGACGTGATGCTCAAGCGAAAAATCCTAAGTCTTCGAGTGAAGACAATGAGCGTAAATCACTTCCAGAGTTGGTTGAGTCAGCTTTGCTTCTAGCCCAATTAAAGTTATTGTGTGTGTTCAAAATCTGACCGTTGGACACATGTTCGTAATTCACTGACCCAAGATCATTTCGGACAAATCATGTCGGGTTGCCCCTGGCTACAAATAGCCACCCACTACAACCACTTGCTGGTTGGTTGCTCCAAGTTATTACACAGCTTTTGTTGTTTGAGAGCAACCCACCTCCGAAGCCTTTGAGAGAGAATTCTTGCGAGGACAAACCCAAAACGCTTAGAGCCAAAATTGTGGTTGAGCATCACTGAAGCCCTTTTGTTCTAAGTGAACTGAAGACTTGTTACACTTGAGGACTGTGATCCTCCAGTCGGTTAGGCATCTCGTTCTGAGCATCCAAGAATCATTGTGGATTGTCGGTGAACGAAGTCTATGAAGAAGGTTTGGAAGTCTAACTTGAAGACTTACGAGAGTGATTGGGCGAGATCTGCAGGTCTTAGCTCAAGGGGAATAAGGTGAAGACAAGGTCCTATGAGTTCAATCTCAGCCTCCCTAACCAGACGTACAGTTGTCACAGCAACTGGAACTGTTCAAACAAACCATTGTCTTCAGCGAGCATCTGGTTCTATCACTTCACTCCTTTACTTATTATTTAGTTTCGTGAAGTCTTTTCTTGCTCATCCTTTCTGAAGACATTGCTTGAAGACATTTGCTCTGATTATCTGTTTGTCTTCATTCTATCTTCGTGATTTGTTGTATTTTGCCTAGTGTTCTGCTTGCACCTGCTTTACAAATTCAATTGTATTCATATGCTAGCATGACTAGTGTAGGTTGTATTCTGTTGTATCCTGTTTAGTTACTATTTCGCTTACGCATCTTCGAAGACATTGCCTGTCTTTGAAGATTTTAATTGAAAAGGAAATCGCCTATTCACCCCCCTCTGGTCGATAACTAGCACTTTAACTTACCAAATTTGATAACCACAGCAGAACAAAAGAGGAGATGGGCAACACCAAGCTATGGACACCAATGGTAGCATCAACATGTGACAGTGGCTAGGCTTTGCATTTTCCAAACGAATATGTAAGTTTCTTTATGTTTATAGGGCTCTTTCTACCTGAAAGTGTCCCTGGCAAAGGTCACCAAACAAATAGACCAAAGAATACCCTGTTGTTGCAACTCCACCCAGGAGGTAATGTTTTACTCCTACATGGTCAATGATGGATAAGTCACTTGTCACATATACATGTTTAATAACTAAACGTTTTACGTACAGGAGCAAAAATCTAGCCTCAGCCAATAAATAGTTTTTTAGTGAAACCCAGAAATGCTAACAATAGTCGAAGGCCTAGAGGCACCAAGAAATGCACTGAATAGCTAACAGTTTACCTGCTCAACATCATGTCCATACCGACCTGCAAATAAACAAAGATAGTGCAAGGAACACCTCCAATGAAGGTAAACATCATGCCCAAATGGTTGGCCAAATGAAATACAATTGTTACTAAGTACACTTAGATTCTAGCAAGCATAATAATCAAAATTCACAGTAAATAGTATCTAAAAGAATTAGAATAAACATGAAGGATTTTTCTAAACCTATTAGTCTCTTTAGGAGGTGGCTTGTGGGTCGAGCGGCAGGGAAATTTTGGCAGGAGGGGAAAAGAGATCTTACCAATGTCGTCATCGCCATGGATGGCTAGCTCCTGGTCATTGAAAGTTAGTTGGGAGAGATGGAGGTACCTATCTCCTAGTTGCCTGAAACGGGGGGAGTAGAGGCGTCCTGCCCCACAACGGACCACCAGGACCGAAGCGACCTTGTTCCATTCAGATCTGGTACCATGGGAGGGAGAGGATAGGGATCCGGTTATGGGTTGGGGAGGTGGCGCCATGAGAGGGAGGGGTGAGATCGCCTCACTGGGAGATCGGTGAAAGGAGCAGGGTCGCACTTTCGTGAATGGGGAAGGCTGCGGTCGACCTATCGGAGGTGGAGATGTTCGGTAGAAGGACAGATAGCCCCGGAGGTGGCTGATGGTGGTAGGAGGGACGACCCCCGCGGTGACTGGCGGTGGTCGTCGGCGGTGGTGTGAATCAGATCCCCTGCATCGCACGGGAGAGAGAGGGGATCGAGTAAGGAGAGATCCAGAGGAATGGATTGTGGGTAGTGTTAGGTTTTCGGGAAGTTTTCACGGGTTGGGCCAAGTTTTGGGTGCCGAGGTTTACGTCTGTGCGCGAAGGCCTATTTTAGCGACGAGTGGTTGGTAGGCCTTTTCTATCGACCGATGATAGGATGGCCATATGACCTTTCCCGACTGACAATGAGACAACAAAGATTTGTGTATTCCCGACCGACCGTCCGTTACTCCGCAGCGGTTCCAATAGTCGGTCGGCAAAAGTGACTTTTACAAACACGTCGGTAGGGAATGTAGTGCCATGGTGTAGTGGATGCTAGGTCAAGAATGTAAGGTGAGCGAAATAAAATTATGAAATTATAAATGCTTTTATCTCTCCAGTCATCTCTCTGGTCATTTGGAGCATATGGAGGGAGCAAGACGGCAGGCTTTGATTGTGTCTTCACGCCGGTGTGAGCTTCGGTCGTTTGATAATTCCTGATCGTGTAAAGACTCCTTTGTAATATATGTAGTCCACTACATGGTTTGAAAAAAATGGATGATTCTGAAACTGGGGTTTATAGAGCAATGTACGTGATTGGCGACAAGTAAATATGCTAATACATGAAATTTTTCTCAAAGCACACATGGGTTTAGTGGGTCTCTGAGCCATTTGGTGCAACAGGCCTCGACGCTATCGCTTGGATCCCCCTTTTGTTGGCCCCGCGCATCATGATGGTGTCCCTTACCATAAATACCTGTTATGTGGATGTATCATAGTTATGAAACAAATATTATAGACGATAGCTACTGCTATTGCGGAGACGTTTCGAACTGTTGTTCATCTGCTATCCAATGTTTGATGCTCCTTCATTATTTTTATACAGAAGAGTTAAAGCTCCAATCATACATGTTTGCTCAAACTTAAAGTTCTTAATGAAAATATTTTGAAAGCACTCATGATTTTAAAGGTACATATATTTTTAAACAAGAGCCTATGCATTTTCTGCTCAAACAAAAAGTCAGTGAAAAATGCAAATGTTCTCAATGCGATGGTAGCAAGAATTTTGTGCTATCAAATTAAAATATGTATATACATCTCATTATAGATAACAATCCACCATGTTTTCTAGTCATTTGGCGCAATGGGCCCACTAGTTGTACTAGTTACGAGTAGAGATTTTTTTTGAACTTCGGCAACTTTATTTAATTACAATAAAAGGACCCAGGAAATCAGGAGGTTTATCAAAGTTTTTTTTTTAACATAGAACAGACGCAACGCAAGCAATGGATGTAACAAAAGTTGGGCCCAAAATGTTGTAACAGAAGACTATGCCCCAAAACGAACGGCCCATGGGGTTTAGTCCTCCCCTCGTACCCCACCTTTCCTCATCCCATCCCAGTCGTATCTCCCCACCGAACCCCAGAGAGAGCAAATCCCTAACCCTAACCCTAACCGTAGCTAGGGGGGGGGGGGGGGGGGGGGGGGGGGGGGAGGGGGAGGGCTCGCGGTCGATAATGGCGGCGGCGGCGGCGGAGGAGGAGGAGTGGAAGCTGGCGCGTGAGTCCAAGTGCCATTTTCGCCATTGCGAGTGCAGCTGGCGTCTTTTCTGCTCCCCCCGGATCCCCCGCGTCGCCCCCGGGAGGGACTACTCCTCCATCCCCGCCGGCGCCGACCATCGGCCCGCCTGGTCGCTGCTCATCGGCCTCAAGGACGGCGCCTTCCTACGGCTCAAACGCGTCCGCGTGGCGCGATCCGGGCGGATCCTTGGCGGGAGCGACGACGCGCTCGAGGCTTTCCACGACATCAAGACGACGAGTGGCGGCACGTTCGATGCCAGCGCCGCCATGGCTCCCGACGGCCGCTCGCTCTGCATTCTGCGCCAGGAGTATGACGGTGCCGGTGGGCAACCCCATGCCCTGCACCTAACTCTGCAGCAGCCGCAGACCCACACATCCCCGGATCTGCTGCTGCATCTTCCTCTGCCGGAGATTCAAGCAGGGAGGAGGCGTAACTGCATGCCCATCTCCGCCGGCGGCTACATCTGGGCTCTGTGCCCCATCTTGGAATATGGCGTCAAGTTGAGCCTCCTCACGCGACCCCTGCATCTGCTCCCCGGGGGCGGCCAATGGGAGCAGGTCGGCAACAGCTGCCCACACAAAGATGACAAGGGCGAGTACCCGTGGTTGGCTGGCGGGTTCCTCCAGGGCTACGCCGTGCTCCCTGGCCCCCTCATCCTTGTCTCCTTCAAACAAGACGGCCTCTTCTTCACCTTCGCCCCCGGCTCCCGCGACTGGACCCCGGTGCTCACCGATGAAACAAGGCCGCCGCTAGACTACATCCCTATCCTCGGCCGTGCCGTGTACATGGAGCAAGACAAGGCCATCTACACGCTCCGTGGTAACACCATCTACGCCTACAAGCTCAGCTACATACACCAGGGTGATGGTGATGATCAGGGGAGGGTGAGGCTCAGACTGGATCCGCCCATCACCATCGACTCTGTATCTCCTTTCAATTCCTGTAATGGGTGTGGCTTCCTCACCAGTCTTGATGGTCGGCTAATGTGCTCCGTCTGGATCAGCCTGGCATCACGTGAACAGTTAGATCAATGCCAGTGTGACAACCTACATGCCATCATCACCACCTTCAACCTCCATGACCCGGCTCAGGGGGGAATAAAGGTGCTGCATTCCTCTTTCCGCCGGGTAGACATGGAGCCCAATCCAGAGGACCAGGAATTCTGCTTTCTACAGTAAGCAACAAACTAGTTAGTTTACTTTTTCCACAGATTATTCGACCATTTATTTATTTGGTCGCCTTGCTTACGTATTTTTTGTCTACTGTCAACTAATCATGGATCAATTAGGGAGTACGAGGACATGGACTCCCAGGTGCTGCTGCAACACCAAGAAGGGCAAGAGGAGTATCTAACCAGTTCCCAGCAGCACGTCCACGAACCACCCTCCAACAAGCTTGATTGTTGCAGGTCTTGCTTGATCCAAATTTAGCTTCATGTTTAACCTAGCTTACATCTTTCTTAGTAAGTTTCTCTTGGTGAGTGCATGACACGTTTTGGTTCTTGCATGCAGAGAGTTTATTGAAATGGAAGACTGTCCACGCCTTTGCTTTCGCTGCGGCATCAACGGTCACTTTGCCCGCGAGTGCTCTCTCCTGCCACATGAGCCCTTGCCGGCAATGCCCCCCCGCACGCTGGTTGGCCGTGCTTCAATGCAACACCGAGTCCCTTTCGAAAGGCGTCCGGTTGCTACAACAAGTATCAATAAAGATCTATTTATCATCTGCCAAGCTGGCTCACAACTAGTCATCTACCATACGGGCGTCATGGATGAGACTTCACTGTTACAAGGTGGAGATGATGGCAAGCCTCTCCAAACGTCGTGCTATGTTGCACCTTATGTTGGTGATGGTGACAATTGGCACTTTTTCCTTCACAGTGCCTCAAAAATACATGCTGTTTCGAGGAAAAAAGATGGCATGCTTGAGTTTAGTCTGAACAAGGACCGTACGTTGGCTATGGATCGTCTATCTGTACGGCGGCTGCCAAGTGCTGATACTTTTGTTTTGTTTATCACAGTTGGTGGAGTGACCATTGCTCTTACTGATACTCTGGAAGTTTATCATCAGACAGGGTTCAGTTATGGATCCACCTCCTGGCTGCGATGCAAGACAGATCAATCGCATGTTCTCGAGAGGAAGGTCATGATATCTGGATATGTAGCAGTGAATGGCGATTCCTTTATAGTCTCTGATGCTCTCACAGGTTCCTGTCTTTTGTTTGACCTGTGTGCCAAGCAATGGCGTGTTGTCATGCCTTGGGCCGCATTCTCAGAAGACCTGCCAAGGACTAGCCCTACAAAGTGCCCTTTAAATGGTAGATGTGTATTTGTCGATGGCTTTATCTACACATGCAGAGATGGAGGGCTTGCTGCTTATCAACTGTTTGATAAAGATCATTCTGTGTATCTCAGCGAGTCCATCTTTTTGCGATTCTCATGGCTTGTAGATGATTGTGTGGCTGAGGACATGTGCTTGGATTATGCTGGCAAAGATGTGGGCTCTGGTGCTATTTTGTTTTACGTGGTGCAACTGCAAAGTGAGTATAGATACTTATCTGTCTTTCTCGATCTCAATGTCATTTATGCATGCATTGCATGGTTTTTGTGATCAGTCAGTTCATGGATTGTACTAACATATGTGTACGGACGTATATGCTGCTAGGTGGATATCCTCCGCCCAAGCATGATGTACAGATCACCATTGTCCAGGTTAAGACTAAAGCAACAACCAGCAACAAGAAAAGGGAGCCAGTGGGAGTTACCCCTGTGGACTGTGTCACACGTTTCATACATCACAAGGAAGCCGTTGATATCAGATGCTGCTTTGCGCTCTAGCTAGCTCTTGTTTGCGATGGATGCATGCATGAGCACTGTTGCCCTATTATTATTTATATGTTCCCAGTATGTAATGTTTGTAACCTCTAACCTTCCTTGCATGGCATCTTTTGGAAGCTGCAACTAGTTGTATTTTTTGGTGGTGTAAAACTTATATTTATCTGGACTAGACTATATTAGTTGTATTTTGGTGGTGGTGAAACTTATATTTATCTATACTATTTGGCCTGTATGTAATGGCTGGTGTCCTTTGTTAAATTAATGATCCCAAACATTTGCTACCTGTAGCTAAACATTTGCTATTGTAGCTAAACATGTCTCCGGTCAATAACCAATAGCGGGACCTGGATGCCCATATTGGCTCCTACATATTCTACGAAGATCTTTATCGGTCAGACCGTATAACAACATACGTTGTTCCCTTTGTCATCGGTATGTTACTTGCCCGAGATTCGATCGTCGGTATCCAATACCTAGTTCAATCTCGTTACCGGCAAGTCTCTTTACTCGTTCCGTAATACATCATGTCGCAACTAACATATTAGTTACAATGCTTGCAAGGCTTATGTGATGTGCATTACCGAGAGGGCCCAGAGATACCTCTCCGACAATCGGAGTGACAAATCCTAATCTCGAAATACGCCAACCCAACATCTACCTTTGGAGACACCTGTAATGCTCCTTTATAATCACCCAGTTACGTTGTGACGTTTGGTAGCACCCAAAGTGTTCCTCCGGCAAACGGGAGTTGCATAATCTCATAGTCATAGGAACATGTATAAGTCATGAAGAAAGCAGTAACAACATACTAAACGATCGGGTGCTAAGCTAATGGAATGGGTCATGTCAATCAGATCATTCAACTAATGATGTGATCCCGTTAATCAAATAACAACTCCTTTGTCTATGGTTAGGAAACATAACCATCTTTGATTAACGAGCTAGTCAAGTAGAGGCATACTAGTGACACTCTGTTTGTCTATGTATTCACACATGTATTATGTTTCCGGTTAATACAATTCTAGCATGAATAATAAACATTTATCATGAAATAAGGAAATAAATAATAACTTTATTATTGCCTCTAGGGCATATTTCCTTCATGTACTGCATGCAAAACCGTTTTAATCTCTTGCCTAATCAACACCCAGCCACGATGCATGCAGTGGTCCTTTCCTTGAGGGCGCCTCCTCTTTCTAGTTTTCATGGGCAGCGGTACGAGGCTAGAAGATAAACGAGGAAGGAATTTAATGTATTGCGCCTAAGACTTTTAGGAATACTCTAGTTGTCCATACACCTAGACGGAGGGGGTAGTATGAAACAGACTGTTACTATATGGAATCCTCGCCTCAGAAGGTCCTCTCAGTCTCAGGGAGGGACCCAAAACATGTTAAAATGAGTACTTGAACTGAACCACTCAACAAAGACTACACCCATTCAAAGGAGAAATGCAGAATAGAGGTAAACTAATACTAGCTATTGTCTGGTTCGACAAATCCCAAATGCATCACAGTGGTTTAGGAAAACATACCTTTTAGTTAGAGAATATAATAACTTCTTTTGGAAGAATTGGCCGGAAAATACTATCAATAAATCAATCTGACCACATGGCAAATGTCAATGATATCATCAAATGGGAGCTATTGAGTGCCAACGTTGAGAGGCAAGTTAGGCCTTGCAATATGTTCACCAGAAAAAGAGTGACATCACAAAAATGCAAGGGACATTGCTTTGACCTACTTCATACTCAACCTTGGTAATAAGCTACAATGAACATTGGTTTGATTGGCCAACATGATGGCCTAAGTACTGAGCTGAATCTGATGGTCCTCCCTGGTTCGATACAAAAAGAGAAGAATTCATTTGAAGCTTTTCCAGTTTGAAAGATATGGTGGAGTCTTTGTTGAAGAATGGTACCAAAATCATTTTAGTGCAGTTTAGCGACATTAGAAACCTTGTTTTCTACTGAATTTCATTGATTTTTTTTGGCGGAAATGGGTGTAGTCGATGCAGATTGACAGCTTGAATGTGTACCAAGGGGACCATGAAATATTCGATTTCAACAAAGTAGAGAATCATCATAGCCATATCAAGAGTACATAGCAAGCACTGACAAGCATAACTAACACAAAGTAATTGTAAGTGCATCTAGTGCCCCTTAGTGATTTTGGTGTATTGAAGACTTATAGGTTAAGGGACTAATGTGTTTATGAGTGTACACAGGTCTATAAGTCTATGAGGAGTTTGATATTTACAAAGATAGTCGACCCCTAAAAATGAAGTTCTTCAACTGAAGACTTAGGATTTCTGAAGACTTTGAAAGTGAAGAAATTGGTGTGACCTTGAAGACTTGGTATTCATTCGAGGAACATGAAGCGTGAAGACTTTTGTTTTCGTAGTTCCATTTTCTCTTTCTTGAGCCATAGGAAACACTGTACTATTAAAGGGGGTCAAGGAAATACTAAGGAAAAATTTCCATGTGATGCTCAACTCAAAATCCTACACCTACCAATCCCTTCGAGTGAAGCCATTGGAAATCTCATATAGTTCAGTCATATTCTTCAGTGACAGAGACGAAGTTCTTCTGGTCTCTGAGGAATTTGTTCTGACTGAGGAGTTAGGAATTCGCTAGTGCGGATTACCTACACTGTGAGGAACATGATAGCCCTGAGGAATTTGATACTCAAATTTCCGACCGTTGTTGTGCTACGCGCCAGCTGTCCCAAAATATCTTATCCACCTAACGGTCATATTCTTGAAGGGCATTTATGTCTTATCATGTCGGGCTGCTCCATAGGCTATAAATAGCCGCCCCCTACAACCACTAGCTGGTTGGCTGCTCCGAGAGAAACTGACACTTGTCATTTGAGAGCATCCCATCCTCCGAGGACTTTGAGCGAAAATCATCGAGTGAGGAAAAACCCAAACCCAAACACCTACAAACCCAAAGTGATTAAGCATCACTGAAGAGATTGATCCTGCGTGGATCCGACGCTTGTTACCTTTGAAGTCTGTGCTTCTTCCAGACGGTTAGGCGTCATGGTCTAGAGCATCCAAGAGGAATTGTGGATCGCCGAGTGACCGAGTTTGTGAAGGTTCGGAAGTCACCTGAAGACTTACCACGAGTGATTGGACGAGGTCTGTGTGACCTTAGTTCAAGGAGAATACGGTGAGGATTGTGTGTCCGGGACTGTGTGTCCTCAGGTTTAAATACCTAGACGCTCCAACCAGATGTACAACTGAGACAGCAGTTGGAATTGGTCTACCAAATCATTGTCTTCACCAGGCCAACTGGTTCTATTTCCTCAACTCTTTCATTTGCTCATAAC
Organism: Triticum urartu; assembly: GCF_003073215.2. Classification (NCBI taxonomy): domain Eukaryota; kingdom Viridiplantae; phylum Streptophyta; class Magnoliopsida; order Poales; family Poaceae; genus Triticum; species Triticum urartu. Next base: position 36,822,437 of record NC_053026.1, read on the forward strand.
TGTGTTGTGCGCTTGTTCATATCTGTGTTTGAAGACATTGACTGAAGACTTTCCCAATCTCCTCAGTTTAATTTCTTCAGTCTGTTTGTCTTTGTCCTGTGTTATCCTATGATTACGCTTTATGTACTCTGTGCTTGTCTTCATTTCATCGTGATGACCATGCTTGTGTTCTGTTATGTTTGCTTTTGAGTACTTATTCCGCTGCTAGTAGTTCTTCGCAAAGGAATTTCCTCACCAGCAAATTCCTCAATGAAGAATTCATAAAAATCGCCTATTCACCCCCTCTAGTCGATATAACGTACTTTCAATTGGTATCAGAGCAAGGTACTTCCTTGTTCTGTGTGATTTTGGTTTAACCGTCTGGAGTTTTAGTTATGTCGACCGCAGGTATGATCAAGGTCTCTACTGGGTGTCCTACCTTCGATGGCACGGACTACCCCTACTGGAAGAATAAGATGCGAATGCATCTTGAGGCAATTGATAACGATCTCTGGTATGTTGCGGAAAATGGTGTTCCCTCAGTCACACCTTCTCTGAACGCTACTGATGTGAAGAGATTCAAGCAACTCAATTCTCAAGAGAAGAATATCATATGTGGCCATCTGAGCAAAGGACGGTATGGAAGAGTGAGTGCTTAGGAAACTGCTAAGCTTATCTGGGATAGGCTGTCCAAAGTTAATGAGGGAGTCTCAACACAATGTGACTCTCGAGTTGATGTTCTTCACAATCTCTTCAACCGCTTCAAAAGACTCGACAATGAAAATGTTCAACAAACCTTCAATCGCCTCACTGACATCTCAAATGAGCTTCAAGCACTTGGTGCCACTGACATCACCGACCATGAGGTGGTGAGGAAATTGCTCAGATCGCTTGATTCCTTATTTGATACTTTGGCATTGATGATGCAAGAACGTGCTGATTACAAGTCAGTTGACCCCGCTGATATCCTCGAGAGGCTAAATACTCATGAGTTTCAGCTTGCTGAGAAGAGAGATCTCTATGGTTCGAGCTATGGCAGATCACATGCACTGAAGGGCAAGGCAGTCTCTGAGTTTGAAGATGAAGATTCTGGTAGCAGCCTTGGTGATCCTGAAGAACTGAGTCATGAGCTAGCACTGCTCGTGAAGAAATTCCAAAATTTCTCAAGACGTGGTCGCTTTGTAAGACCCTCAAGGAGCAATGATTCCTCATTCAGTGACTACAAGAAGAGGCTTTGTCACAAATGCAAGAAACCTGGACACTACATTCAAGATTGTCCTCAGTGGGAAAAGGAATCAAAGAAGAAGAAATACAAGGATTACAGTTCTGATGATGCGAAGAAAAAGAAGAAATCCTCAAAATCTTCATCATCAAAATCCTCAAAGTCTTCATCTCACAAGAAGAGCAGCTCCAAGAAGGCTCGGGCATTCATTGGCAAGGAAATGGACTCTGAGGCTGAATCTAAGGAACATGAGGAAGAGGAGGCATCTGAGGAGTCTGAGTCTGGTGTGGCGAGCCTAGCCCACACTACTGCATTCGTCAGCAAGTCTATCTTCAACTCTGAAGAAAATGACCTCACCAACAAGGATGATGAAGGCAATTATGACTACGCTCCCACCTATTGCTTCATGGCCAAGGGTGCCAAGGTACTCAAATATACCTCCTCTGAATCTAGTGAGAATGAATCTGATGAAAACCTCAAGCCCAGCTACTCTAAACTTGCTAAAATTGCTGTGAAACAACAAAGGGCTTTTGAAAAGGTTCAAAACATGCTAGATAAAAGTGATGATATGTTGGGTGAAGAAATGGATCGCACTAAAACCTTGACTGAAAATCTTCAAAGACTTCAGACTAGGTTTGACAACCTTCAAGGTCATCATAACACTCTCTTATCTGATCATGAGAAGCGTTCTTATGAATTTCTTCAGAGAAAGCAAGATCTTGAAAAGCTAAGAGTGAGTTATGAAGATCTTCAGAAGGAGCGCGATTCATTACTTGCTCAACAAATCAGCGTTGCTCAGGAAGAATTTTTTTCGCCATGTTTGAAGTGCATTGAACGTGAATCTGCTAATTCTTCACCTGAATGTTTCTAATATTACAAATTCTTCACCTGCCTCTGCTATCACTAATTCCTCATCTGAGGACATTGCTAGTATCACTGATGATGCAGGGCTGAAGGAATTGTACATGATAGGCATGTACAAAAGCCTCAAAGGGCATCAGACTCTTTGTGATGTGCTTAAAAAGCAGATCCTCAACATGAACCCTAGGAAAGAGGGTATTGCCTTTGAGAGGAAACTCAATGCTGATGGTACATATTGGAAGCCCGAGCAGTACCCCAAAACCTCATGGGTTGCTGCAAAGGGACCTCCAGTTGATCCATCTAATCTATCTGGCTTTACGTGTGAATCTTCTCATTCTTCTGATGAGTCATTTGACTCCAACTATAAACTGTTCAAAAATCAGAATGGTGAAGTATTTGCTAGATATGTTGGCACTAACTGTAGGAACGGTTCCCCTATGAAGAAAATATGGGTTCCCAAAAGGTGCCTTGAAAGTCTTCAGGTGAATGTCCTCATGACAATACCTGTGGAAAATAGGAACCCCAGATCGAAGAATTTCTCTGCTTATTCATATGCTTACCCTAACACCTCTTATGTGAAACAAAATGGGCTGGCTTCTATGCCACCTTTCTCATATGGATCTCGCAGAGTGATGAACTCTTTACCACCCCTTCAGATGTGGGTGGTGAAGAAAAAGAACTAATATCTTCTGCAGGGTCAGGTCTCCAGACGTGCGTGAACGTCTGAAGAATTTGCTGGAGACCTGAAAAATGCCTGAAAGGACGCAGGCTAATCATGAAGAAATGAACTTTCATTTCTCACGTCCTCATACTGCTTTATCTGTTCTATTACTTGATGAAATTGATCTGATGAATTGATGTCATATTCTTCACTGATGAAGTATATGAAGTTCGTAAGCTACACTAATTCATCTGCAGGATGATCAACCCAAAGCCACTGAGTGGGTCCTCGATAGTGGATGTACAAATCACATGACTGGTGACAAGAATCTATTGATGGATGCTCCCTTATCTCCATCTCATCTGAATCATATCATCTTCGCTGACAAAGGCAAAAGTCAGGTATTGGGTCTAGGTAAGGTTGCGATCTCAAAGGATCGACACATGTGTTGGATGTGGGGTTCCGGCAAACCCTTAAGGTTCGAACATTGGGGTGCGTGCGAAGTCTCTCCTTCCTACCGATATACGCTTTGACTTGCTAATATCTCGCGAACGAACTCGACAAACTCGCAACACAGAAAGACACGAGGTTTATACTGGTTTGGGCCACCGTTGTGGTGTAATACCCTACTCCAGTGTGGTTGTGGTGGATTGCCTCTAGGGCTGATTATGAACAGTACAAGGGAAGAACAACCTCCTGAGGTTGAGGTGCTCTTGTGTTTGTGTAGCTAAGGAAGATCTGAACCAGCTCTGGATCAGTTGCCTCCTACTGTGGTGGCTAGTCCTATTTATGGAGGCCCTGGTCCTCTTCCCAAATGTTGAGCGGGAAGGGAGCCAACAACGGCGGGCAAATTTGAAGGGGGAAAACTAGTACAAGCTATCCTGACAAAAGCGGTCTTCGCCTGCGAAAAGCTCTAGGGTGACTGTTGGGGAACGTTGCAGAAAATAAAAATTTTCTACGCTTCACCAAGATCAATCTATGGAGTCATCTAGCAACGAGAGAGAGGAGTGCATCTACATACCCTTGTACATCCGAGCGGAAGCGTTCAAGTGAACGGGGTTAACCCCGCAACCTTCCCGATTAACCCCACAACCTTCCCGATGGCCGAAACTGGACTTCCTATATATAAATCTTCACCTCCGGACCATTCCGGATCTCCTCGTGACGTCCGGGATCTCATCCGGGACTCCGAATAACTTTCGGGTTACCGCATAATCATATCTCTACAACCCTAACGTCACCGAACCTTAAGTGTGTAGACCCTACGGGTTCGGGAGACATGCAGACATGACCGAGACGACTCTCTGGTCAATAACCAACAGCGGGATCTGGATACCCATGTTGGCTCCCACATGCTCCTCGATGATCTCATCGGATGAACCATGATGTCGAGGATTCAAGTAATCCCGTATGCAATTCCCTTTGTCAATCGGTATGTTCCTTGCCCGAGATTCGATCGTCGGTATCCCAATACCTCGTTCAATCTCGTTACCGGTAAGTCACTTCACTCATACCATAATGCATGATCCCGTGACCAAACACTTGGTCACATTGAGCTCATTATGATGATGCATTACCGAGTGGGCCCAGAGATACCTCTCTGTCATACGGAGTGACAAATCCTAGTCTCGATCCGTGTCAACCCAACAGATACTTTCGGGGATACCTGTAGTATACCTTTATAGTGACAAAGTTACGTTGTGACGTTTGGCACACCCAAAGCACTCCTACGGCATCCGGGAGTTACACGATCTCATGGTCTAAGGAAATGATACTTAACATTAGAAAAGCTTTCTTGTCCATCACATCATTCTCCTAATGATGTGATCCCGTTATCAATGACATCAATGTCCATAGTCAGGAAACCATGACTATCTATTGATCAACGAGCTAGTTAACTAGAGGCTCACTAGGGACATGTTGTGGTCTATGTATTTACACATGTATTACGATTTCCGGATAACACAATTATAGCATGAACAATAGACAATTACCATGAACAAGGAAATAAAATAATAACATTTTATTATTGCCTCTAGGGCATATTTCCAATAGTCTCCCACTTGCACTAGAGTCAATAATCTAGTTACATTGTGATGAATCGAACACCCATAGAGTTCTGGTGTTGATCATGTTTTGCTCGCGGAAGAGGTTTAGTCAATGGATCTGCGACATTCAGATCCGTATGTACTTTGCAAATATCTATGTCTCCATCTTGAACATTTTCACGAATGGAGTTGAAGCGACGCTTGATGTGCCTGGTCTTCTTGTGAAACCGGGCTCTTGGCAAGTGCAATAGCTCCAGTGTTGTCACAGAAGAGAGTGATTGGCCCCGACGCCATGGGTATGACTCCTAGGTCGGGATGAACTCCTTCATCCAGATTGCTTCATGCGCTGCCTTCCGAGGCCTGCATGTACTCGCTTCACATTGTAGATTCCCGCCACGACGCTTTGCTTGCAACTGCACCAGCTTAACTACCCCACCATTAAAATAAACAATATCCGGTTTGTGACTTGGAGTCATCCAGATTCTGTGTTGAAGCTTAGCGTCGATGTAACCTTTATGACGAGCTTCTGTCACTCCATATACGAGAACATGTCCTTAGTCCTTTTCAGGTTACTTCAGGATATTCTTGACCGCTGTCCAGTGTTCCATGCCGGGATTACTTTGGTACCTTCCTACCAAACTTACGGCAAGGTTTACGTCAGGTCTGGTACATAGCATGGTGTACATGATAGACCCTATGGCTGAGGCATAGGGGACGACGCTCATCTTTTCTCTATCTTCTGTCGTGGTCGGACATTGAGCTGAGCTCAATTTCACACCTTGCAACACAGGCAAGAACCCCTTCTTGGACTGATCCATATTGAACTTCTTCAATATCTTATCAAGGTATGTGCTTTGTGAAAGACCTATGAGGCGTCTCGATCTATCTCTATAGATCTTGATGCCTAATATGTAAGTAGCTTCTCCAAGGTCCTTCATTGAAAAACACTTATGAAAATAGGCCTTAATGCTGTCCAAAAGTTCTATATCATTTCCCATCAAAAGTATGTCATCCACATATAATATGAGAAATGCTACAGAGCTCCCACTCACTTTTTTGTAAACGCAGGCTTCTCCATAAGTCTGCATAAACCGAAACGCTTTGATCATTTCATTAAAGCAAATGTTCCAACTCCGAGATGCTTGCACCAGCCCATCATAGATGGAGCGCTGGAGCTTGCATACCTTGTTAGCATTCTTAGGATCGACAAAACCTTCCGGCTGCATCATATACAATTCTTCCTTAAGAAAGCCGTTAAGGAATACTGTTTTGACGTCCATTTGCCATATCTCATAATCATAGTATGCGGCAATTGCTAACATGATTCGGACGGACTTCAGCTTCGCTACGGGTGAGAAGGTCTCATCGTAGTCAACCCCTTGAACTTGTCGATAACCCTTAGCGACAAGTCGAGCCTTATAGATGGTAACATTACCATCCGCGTCCCTCTTCTTCTTAAAGATCCATTTATTCTCTATCGCTCGCCGATCATCGGGCAAGTCTGTCAAAGTCCATACTTTGTTTTCATACATGGATCCTATCTCGGATTGCATGGCTTCAAGCCATTTGTTGGAATCTGGGCCCGCCATTGCTTCTTCATAGTTCGAAGGTTCACCGTTGTCTAACAACATGATTTTCAGGACAGGGTTGCCATACCATTCTGGTGTGGAACGTGTCCTTGTGGACCTTCGAAGTTCAGTAGCAACTTGATCCGAAGTACCTTGATCATTATCATTAACTTCCTCTCTAGTCGTTGCAGGCACCACAGGAACATCTTCCTGAGCTGCGCTACTTTCCGGTTCAAGAGGCAGTACTTCATTGAGTTCTACTTTCCTCCCACTTACTTCTCTCGAGAGAAACTCTTTCTCCAGAAAGGACCCGTTCTTGGCAACAAAGATCTTGCCTTCGGATCTGAGGTAGAAGGTATACCCAATGGTTTCCTTAGGGTATCCTATGAAGACGCATTTTCCGACTTGGGTTCGAGCTTTTCAGGTTGAAGTTTCTTGACATAAGCATCGCATCCCCAAACTTTTAGAAATGACAGCTTAGGTTTCTTCCCAAACCATAATTCATACGGTGTCGTCTCAACGGATTTAGACGGTGCCCTATTTAAAGTGAATGTAGGTGTCTCTAGAGCGTATCCCCAAAATGATAGCGGTAAATCAGTGAGTGACATCATAGATCGCACCATATCCAATAGAGTGCGATTACGATGTTCGGACACACCGTTACGCTGAGGTGTTCCAGGCGGCGTGAGTTGTGAAACGATTCCACATTCCCTTAAGTGCGTACCAAATTCGTGACTTAAATATTCTCCCCCACGATCTGATCGTAAGAATTTTATCTTTCGGTCACGTTGATTCTCTACCTCATTATGAAATTCCTTGAACTTTTCAAAGGTCTCAGACTTGTGTTTCATCAAATAGACATACCCATATCTACTTAAGTCATCAGTGAGAGTGAGAACATAACGATAGCCACCGCGAGCCTCAACGCTCATTGGACCGCACACATCAGTATGTATAATTTCCAATAAGTTGGTTGCTCGCTCCATTGTTCCGGAGAACGGAGTCTTAGTCATTTTACCCATGAGGCATGGTTCGCACGTGTCAAATGATTCAAAATCAAGAGACTCCAAAAGTCCATCTGTATGGAGCTTCTTCATGCGTTTGACACCGATGTGACCAAGGCGGCACTGCCACAGATATGTGGGACTATCGTTATCAATCTTACATCTTTTGGTATTCACACTATGAATATGTGTAACATCACGTTCGAGATTCATTAAGAATAAAACATTGACCAGCGGAGCCTGACCATAAAACATATCTCTCATATAAATAGAACAACCATTATTCTCGGATTTAAAATGAGTAGCCATCTCGTATTAAACGAGATCCAGATACAATATTCATGCTCAAAGCTGGCACTAAATAACAATTATTGAGGTTTAAAACTAATCCCGTAGGTAAATGTAGAGGTAGCGTGCCGACGGCGATCACATCGACCTTGGAACCATTCCCGACGCGCATCGTCACCTCGTCCATCGCCAGTCTCCGCTTATTCTGCAGTTCCTATTTTGAGTTACAAATGTGAGCAACTGCACCGGTATCAAATACCCAGGAGCTACTACGAGCACAGGTAAGGTACACATCAATTACATGTATATCACATATACCTTTAGTGTTGCCGGCCTTCTTGTCCGCTAAGTATTTGGGGCAGTTCTGCTTCCAGTGTCCCTTTCCCTTGCAATAAAAGCACTCAGTCCCAGGTTTGGGTCCATTCTTTGACTTCTTCCCGGCAACTGGTTTACCGGGCGCGGCAACTCCCTTGTCGTCCTTCTTGAAGTTTTTCTTACCCTTGCCTTTCTTAAAACTAGTGGTTTTATTGACCATCAACACTTGATGTTCCTTTTTTATCTCCACCTCCGCTGATTTCAGCATTGAATATACCTCAGGAATGGTCTTTTCCATCCCCTGCATATTGAAGTTCATCACAAAGCTCTTGTAGCTCGGTGGGAGCGACTGAAGGATTCTGTCAACGACCGCGTCATCCAGGAGATTAACTCCCAGCTGAGTCAAGCGGTTGTGCAACCCAGACATTTTGAGTATGTGTTCACTGACAGAATCTATTTTCCTCCATCTTACAACTGTAGAACTTGTCGGAGACTTCATATCTCTCGACCCGGCATGAGCTTGGAAAACCATTTTCAGCTCTTCGAACATCTCATATGCTCCGTGTTGCTCAAAACGCTTTTGGAGCCCCGGTTCTAAGCTGTAAAGCATGCCGCACTGAACGAGGGAGTAATCATCAGCACGCTGCTGCCAAGCGTTCATAACGTCTTGGTTCTCTGGGATGGGTGCTTCACCTAGCGGTGCTTCTAGGACATATGTTTCCTGGCAGCTATGAGGATGATCCTCGGTTCCGGACCCAGTCCGGTTAGTTGCTGCATCATCTTTCAGCTTGGTTTTCTCTAGGAACGCGTTGAAGTTGAGGTTGACATTAGCGTGGGCCATTTGATCTACAGACATATTGCAAAGTTTTATAGACTAAGTTCATGATAATTAAGTTCATCTAATCAAATTATTTAATGAACTCCCACTCAGATTAGACATCCCTCTAGTCATCTAAGTGATACATGATCCGACTTACTAGACCGTGTCCGATCATCACGTGAGACGGACTAGTCATCATCGGTGAACATCTCCATGTTGATCGTATCTTCCATACACTCATGTTCGACCTTTCGGTCTCTTGTGTTCCGAGGCCATGTCTGTACATGCTAGGCTCGTCAAGTCAACCTAAGTGTTTTGCATGTGTAAATCTGGCTTACACCCGTTGTATGTGAACGTTTAGAATCTATCACACCCGACCATCACGTGGTCTTCGAGACAACGAACTTTCGCAACGGCGCACAGTTAGGGGGAACACTTTCTTGAAATTATTGTGAGGGATCATCTTATTTACTACCGTCGTTCTATGCAAATAAGAAGCATAAACATGATAATCATCACATGCAATAATAGTGACATGATATGGCCAATATCATATTGCTCCTTTGATCTCCATCTTCGGGGCGCCATGATCATCTTCGGTCACCGGCATGACACCATGATCTCCATCATCATGATCTCCATCATCGTGTCTCCATGAAGTTGTTCGCCAACTATTACTTCTACTACTATGACTAACGGTTTAGCAAAGAAGTAAAGTAATTACATGGCGTTATTCAATGACACACAGGTCATATAATAAATAAAGACAACTTCTATGGCTCCTGCCGGTTGTCATACTCATCGACATGCAAGTCGTGATTCCTATTACAAGAACATCATCAATCTCATACATCACATATATCATTCATCACATCCTTTTGGCCATATCACATCACAAGGCATATGCTGCAAAAACAGTTAGGTGTCCTCTAATTGTTGTTGCAAGTTTTTTACGTGGCTGCTATAGGTTTCTAGCAAGAACGTTTCTTACCTACGCCAAAACCACAATGTGATATGCCAATTTTTATTTACCCTTCATAAGGACCCTTTTCATCGAATCCGATCCGATTAAAGTGGGAGAGACAGACACCCGCTAGCCACCTTATGCAACTAGTGCATGTTAGTCGGTGGAACCAGTCTCACGTAAGCGTACGTGTAAGGTCGGTCCGGGCCGCTTCATCCCACGATGCCGCCGAATCAAGATAAGACTAGTAACGACAAGTAAATTGACAAAATCAACACCCACAACAACTTGTGTTCTACTCGTGCATAGAAACTACGCATAGCCCTAGCTCTGATGCCACTGTTGGGAAACGTAGCAGAATTTTAAAATTTTCTACGCATCACCAAGATCAATCTATGGAGTCATCTAGCAATGAGGGAGAGGGGAGTGCATCTACATACCCTTGTAGATCGCGAGCGGAAGCGTTCAAGAGAACGGGGTTGATGGAGTCGTACTCGTCGTGATCCAAATCACCGATGACCGAGTCGCCGAACGGACGGCACCTCCGCGTTCAACACACGTACGGTTGGGAAGACGTCTCCTCCTTCTTGATCCAGCAAGGGGAGGAGAGGTTGATGGAGATCCAGCAGCACGACGGCGTGGTGGTGGAAGCAGCGGTGATCTCGGCAGGGCTTCGCCAAGCTCCAGACGAGAGGGAGAGGTGTCACGGGAGGGAGAGGGAGGCGGGCAGGGTTCGGGTGGCTGCCCTCCCTCCCCCCTCTTATATAGGGCGTCCAGGGGGGCGAATCCGGGCCCCCTAGAGATCCATCTCAAGGGGGCGGCGGCCAAGGGGGGAAATGGCTTGCCCCCACGAAGCCAGATCGGTCGGGGGCCGCGCAGGGAGCTCCGACCCCTAGTGAGTTTTCAACCCTTGTGGCAGGCGTTAGGGAGGCCTGTTGGGGAGCGGGGTGGCGGAAGAAGTCGCGGCACGGGGGCTGGTTCCTCCCACTTCAGTCCCGGGGCAGGTGGCCCCACCCGGTGGGCCCCCGGGACCCTTCCGGTGGTCCCGGTACAATACCGATAACCCCGAAACTTGTCCCGATGGCCGAAACAACACTTCCTATATATAATTCTTTACCTCCGGACCATTCTGGAACTCCTTGTGACGTCCGGGATCTCATCCGGTACTCCGAACAACATTCGGGTTACTGCATATACATATCCCTACAACCCTAGCGTCACCGAACCTTAAGTGTGTAGACCCTACGGGTTCGGGAGACATGTAGACATGACCGAGATGACTCTCCGGTCAATAACCAACAGCGGGATCTGGATACCCATGTTGGCTCCCACATACTCCACGATGATCTCATCGGATGAACCACGATGTCGAGGATTCAAGCAACCTCGTATACAATTCCCTTTGTCAATCGGTATGTTACTTGCCCGAGATTCGATCGTCGGTATCCCAATACCTCGTTCAATCTCGTTACCGGCATGTCACTTTACTCGTACCGTAATGCATGATCCCGTGACCAGACACTTGGTCACTTTGAGCTCATAATGATGATGCATTACCGAGTGGGCCTAGTGATACCTCTCCGTCATACGGAGTGACAAATCCTAGTCTTGATCCGTGTCAACCCAACAGATACTTTCGGAGATACCCGTAGTCTACCTTTATGGTCACCCAGTTACGTTGTGACGTTTGGTATACCCAAAGCACTCCTACGGTATCCGGGAGTTACACGATCTCATGGTCTAAGGAAAAGATACTTGACATTGGAAAAACTCTAGCAAACGAACTATACGATCTTTATGCTATGTTTAGGATTGGGTCTTGTCCATCACATCATTCTCCTAATGATGTGATCTCGTTATCAATGACATCCAATGTCCATAGTCAGGAAACCATGACTATCTGTCGATCAACGAGCTAGTCAACTAGAGGCTTACTAGGGACATGTTGGTGTCTGTTATTCACACATGTATTACGATTTCCGGAGAACACAATTATAGCATGAATAAAGACAATTATCATGAACAAGGAAATATAATAATAATGCTTTTATTATTGCCTCTAGGGCATATT